>NC_056739.1:130140893-130284990 GCF_019279795.1 Protopterus annectens | reverse complement strand
ATATATATATATATATATATATATATATATATATATAAAATATGAGAGACTGAGATAGATATAGAAAGAGATGGGGTATCTCTCTCTCTCTCTCTCTATATATATATATATATATATATATATATATATAGTTTTTTTTTTTTTTTTGTGATTGAGATGTGGAGAATAAACTTTACAAGTTTAATTGGTGGCAGCACTTACATTTTGAGGCTGCCATTAAGCTTAAAGCAATTCCACATGGGCCAAGGATTTTAAAAATGCCCACTTATGGGAATGTTTATGCAGAGCTGCATAAATAGTGGCAGATTGGGAATCTGCAGTTAAATCTTCATTTAAGACTTACAAAATAATTTTTCCATCCACTTCAAAAGCAGTTGTCAGCTGAGGTAGATATAGCTTTGAAAGAGTTATGTTCAAGGTTTAGCTCTGAAACCTAGAAAGTTACGATTGATGAACTGTATAACATACTTGCCTGAGAAATGCTTACACTGCACTAATATTAAGATGTTACAGCGGGATTTGGATGATTTCAACAAGGGACATGTTCTGTTGGCCAGGAGACAATGACGAGAATAATATGAATACTCTGATGCCTGGAATTGACATTCCTAACAAATTATATGAATGTACAGAGTATGGTTGCTGTTATTGAAGCTAATGGGAGGTGCAAGGTAGTGGCTACGAATAGATTAGCTGTTCGTATTAAAGATACGAGACTAGAACTAATGTCTCCTATATCTAATGTCACAAATTTAGAAATGACTTCAGCAGAATTTACTTGCCAGCCCCTTTACCTATGGAGAACAGTCAGAGAAAAGGCTGTTGAAGCAGAACAGCAAGGGGGCATGTTTGTTATCAGAATATAATGAGCACTGTACAAGGAGCAGGAGATAGAACATTTGGTATTTACTATCTCTTCTTGCACTTTGTTGCAGCAGCAGTTAGCTTTGTTGAACATAGGTCTTTCTTTTATTCCTTCCCAAGGCTCTGATTTGACTTAAGTATTTGGTGACCTCACATTGTTTGCATGCAACATTTCTCTTTCTTGTACTCTGAATTAAGTTTCTAATAGTGTCTTTAGGAAACCAAGCTGTCTTGTTTCTTCTGCCAGTTCAGTTATTGAGGCGTTTGTGTCACTCGAAAGAAATTCATAAATCCTTGACTAGTCAACATAAACATACTTTTGGTAGCATTGCAGCCAATGAACTGTTTGCATTGAGAGATCTTAGAGAGGCCTCACACATTGAAATAAGACTTGCAGACAAAGGTGGAGGTATGGTGGTAATGGACTGGTCCTTTTTATCTGTGACAGATGCAATAGATTTTGATTGATACGAACTATGTCACTGTGAAATCTGAGCTCTTATTGATAAAGTTCATGTATTTTTGTGTGCTCTATTTATGACTGGACTAATTGATTCTAGCTTGCATGATTATGTTGTGGTTGAGTATCCAGCAGTTCCAATTTTGTATGGACTTCAGAGGTCCTCAAGGACCAGAATTTGACCACCTATTAGACCTGTTTTGTCAAGTAAAGGGTGGGCAACTTGAACCACTTTTGAATTGTATTGAAAAGACTTTAAGACCTATTTTGGACACTATAGCTACTGTTTTGAAAGATACAAAAAGTTTTCTAGATTTGTGTGAATGGATAAGGACAATTTGTGACAATGATATTTTGTTTTCGACATAGCATTGTTATTTACGGTCATCCCAAATGAGTTTGGTGTAGAAAGTATTCAGATTTTCTTCAGCATGTAAACAGATTTTAGTGCTAATAAATTTGAGCTGATTTGTACTCTTAGAGCTTGTATTAGAGAATAATACTTTTATATTTGAGGAAAATTACTGTATTCAGATAGTGGGTGTAGCCATGGGCACTGCATGTGCCAGTGCGTATGCAAATTAGTCTTGACACTATGGGAACATGAGAGAGTATTTACAAACATCTTTTTTTAAATCAGTATTTCTACAGATACTTTGCGCATGATTTTTATGATCTGGGGTGACATGGGAGAGCGTCTTGTAGGTTTTACAGATGTTTTGCATAGTACTACTATGATGTTCATCGTGCATACAGCTGCAGTAATCACATATGGGTTCTCTGCCGTCAGGCGGTCCCTCGGTCGGCCGAATTCCAAAGTCTTGGTCCGGCGTCGGTTGTTGTCGCTTTCTTTCCTGACGTCAGTGCGACAGGGGTATATAAGACACAGCCGACGCCATATTCTCCAGTCTTTTTTGCCACGCGGTGCCCGAAGCAGAAGCAGTTCGCAAGTGCCGGTCGGCCAGCTCCTGAATTTACGAAAAATTGGAAACCGAAGTCTTCTTTAAAGCTGGTACCCGTTGAAACTTTTCTTGCCTCAGACAGATGTCAGACAAAGTTAACAATTGTATTTCTTGTGGGAAGCAAATACCGCATAAGGATTTCCATTCCCTCTGCATACCTTGTTTAGGCCCAGACCACGACGTCTCGGGCTGTCGCTTTTGTGCTACTTTCAAGAAACGCACTATTAAGCGTCGGGCGGAGTTCGCCCAACATTATTTTGGTAAAGCCTTTCATTATCAAATGTAGTCGGAGACTCCGACTACCGTTTTGTCCAAAAAACGCAAGGAGAAGGACCGACACCACGCCAAAACTGACTGCACGTGGTCCGGTTCTCAGCGAGACGCCTTTGCAGTCCCTGACTACCGACGACACTTCTTTGGCGGTGTCTTCTGTACCCGAGACCGCAGGTGCCTCGGCCCTTACTCAGACTACAACCACCGAAGCCACTGTGAGTGTTGAGTCTCCTAATGTGGACAGGTCCACTTCCACCCAGGGTGTCTTTAGGCCCTCATCTTCCTTTTCCATTAAGGCCTTTACTAAGTCCAAATCAGCCATGCATCCCAAGAGGCCTGTTGCTCAGGACCCATCCCCAGGCCCCATGCCTAAAAAGCAGATGCTTAAAATGGCTGAGGATTTGATTACCCTTATCAGGGTTCCCAACCCTCCAGACAAGAGACCCAGAGTGGAGGAAGATTCTCCCTCTTCTGAACAGGGCTCCATTTTCTCAGAACATTCTGATGTAGAGGAGCACTCGTACTCCTTATGAAGATTCAGATGCAGAACAGTCCATTCCTTCTGTATCTCCCCAGAGGATTTCTCTTTGGGGAAACCTTGCACACCTTGATGGAGCACTTCCATTGGGAAGGCCAAGACTTTTCTGATTCCAAGAAAAGGCTTAGGGAATTTCTTTTGTTACCTCAACACAGACCGCTGGCTATACCTCCTGTCTTGGACATACTTGATGATGTTTACTCGGAGGCTTGTCTTAGTCCGGATTCCCTGCCTCCTGCTCCAGTCAAACCTGATAGGTACTACAGAGTTCCTAACTCTCACCAATTTCTTTTCAAAAGCCATAATGCTGACCCTGAAACCATTTCTCAAGGCCCCAAGGGAATGAAGGCCTCTACTGCCAAGAGTCCACTACCTTCCGAAAGGGAATCTAGATCCTTAGAAAGGTGGGGGGAAAAGGTATACACCTCGGCCACCCTAGCCATGAGGGCTTTAAATTGTCAGTTCCATATGCTTAAATACCAGCAGTTTCTGTTATCTCAATTAAGAAATAAAATATCTCAACCTGATCAACCAGATTTGAAGGAATTGCAGGATATGATGCATAGTGCAGAACAAGTGGGTAAACACACCTTACAATGTGGCTATGATGCCTTAGAGGCCTCAAGTAGAGCTGCTGTTACAGGATCAGTTATTCGTAGACATGCTTGGCTTAGGGAACAAAGCTTGCCTGATCATGTTAAAGCTAAACTACTAGATGTTCCTTTACAAAAGGATGTACTATTTGGTACTAATGCTGAGGAGATACTACGGAAAATGGAAGAAAAAGCTAAATCTATGCAAACTGTCAAGGCTTTTCTACAGGTACAACCACCTCGTTTTAGCAGAAATTGGCCTTCTAAAAACTGGTCTTTTCCAGCCACGGACAAGCCCCAAAGAGGTAGATACAGGCGCTCAAGGGGCAGAGGACAATCTCAAGGATCATATAGAGGCAGACAATGGCAAACTCCAGCACCAAGAGGTGGCGAGGACAGTGCACAACAATACAGAAAACAAACCCAATGACTTCCTCCTTTTCTTGCCAAGCAAGTCTCAGCTGGCAGCTCCCTTGGGAGGAAAGCTGGCATTATTTACAAGAAATTGGCATATTATCACAACAGACAAATGGATCCTGGACATTATAAACTGAGGCTACAGATTTCATTTTCACACTCTTCCAAAAATGAGAGGCATGCCAAACCTGCCACACAATCAAAGGTCAGAGGCACAAATACAAATTTCAAAACTCATGGACATGAAGGCTATTCAAGAGGTACCTACTCACGAACAAGGTCAAGGTTTTTATTCCAGACTATTTCTGGTACCAAGGAAAGGAACCGACTGGAGACCCATTTTGGACTTATCCATCCTAAATACATTTCTACTCGTACCAAAATTCAAGATGCTCACATTACAGCAGCAGCTTCCCATGCTGGGCAAGGGGTTTTGGCTGGTAACATTGGACCTCAAGGAGGCATACCTGCATGTCCCAATCGGACAAAGCTGCAGAAGATACCTCAGATTTCTTGCAGGTTCAATCCACTATCAATTCTCTGCATTGCCCTTTGGCTTATCTACTGCGCCCAGAGTATTCATGAAATGCCTGGCATCAGTAATCGCCTACTGCAGACTTTTCAAGGGATACAAATTTACCCTTATTTGGACGACTGCCTGATCCAAGCGGACAGCAAGCACAAACTTCTGGAACATCTGGCTTATGCAATACGGTTACTGAATTCTCTGGGATACACAATCAACAAAGAGAAATCCAGGCTAACACCATCTCAGAAAATAACTTTCCTGGGTGCCAACTTGGACACAAACACCCAGATGGGCCTACCTTATGCCAGAAAAACAGGGGCAACTAACTCAGTCCTTCAAAATACTAGCAAATTGTACCAGGCTTACTGCAAGGAAAATCCTGCAGGCTCTGGGCTTCATGGCATCTTGCTTTCTTTTAATCCCATGTGCAAAGTTGCATATGAGAAAACTTCAATGGTACCTAAAAAACCTATGGTCTCAGTACAGCCACAATTTGGAAACAATAATACCAATAATTCCATGTTTGCAAAAGGAATTTCTATGGTGGGCCCAAGCATGTCAAACAAACACAGGTCTCCCATTCTGCAAGCCTCAAGCAAATCAAGTCATCACAACAGACGCCTCAGATTACGCCTGGGGGGGCGCACATGAGACAGGTGCATTCAGGGCAAATGGTCCCTAAAGGAAAAGCACCTTCACATCAACCAAAAAGAAATGCTAGCAGTGATAAATGCAATTACAGCATTCAAGGACCTCCTGCATCCAGGACAATTATTGATAAGAACAGACAACACCACAGTAATGTGGTACATAAACAAACAAGGAGGAACACATTCATATCCCCTGTGCAGACTAGCCATGACACTTTGGAACTTGGCTCTGGAATGGCAAATTGAACTTCAAGCACAGTACTTGCCAGGTTTGGAAAACACGCTGGCAGACAGTCTAAGCAGAAATATGACAGATCCGCATGAATGGAAGTTGCATCCTCAGGTGTTTACACAGATAATCCAAGCGTGGGGAAGGCCAGACATAGATCTCTTCGCCTCACACAGGAATCAACAATTGGAAAAGTTTTGTTCAAGGACCTTCCATCCAAAGGCCTGGAGAGTGGACGCCCTTTCATTCAGTTGGACAGCGTGGACAGTGTACGCTTTCCCACCTCTGCCTCTTCTGCCCAAGGTGCTCTTGAAAGCAAGAGCAGACAGACCGAAGATGATACTGATTGCTCCAGACTGGCCAAGACAGCACTGGTACCCATTCCTGAGGAGCCTAACACATACTCCTCCCTGGTTTCTACCTCTAATGCCTCTTCTGCTGACTCAGCACAGCTACAAAACTCTTCACAGTCAACTGAAAACACTCAATCTCGCTGCATGGAAAATTCCTTAACACCACAACAGATCCTACTCCCCAAAGAGGTGCAGGACGTCATTCTGGAGGCCAGAAGGCCATCAACTAGAAAGGCCTACTCCGCAAAATGGCAACGGTTTTGCTCCTGGAATGAGAAAAGGCCAGGATCCTAGAAAACTAAATTTGCCTCCGGTATTACAGTATCTAGCTGAGCTGCTGAACAGTGGGCTTTCATTTTCCTCCATAAAAATCCATGCCTCAGCCATTTCTGCAGAATTCAACACGGACCCACCGTTATTCTCTCACCCACTTTTAAGACAGTTCCTCAGAGGGGCTAAGAATATAAGACCACCAAGGAAACAACCAGTGCCAGCCTGGGATCTTAATTACATTCTAGAAAAATTAACATTGCCTCCCTTTGAACCAGGTGCCTCAACAGATTTGCAATATTTGTCCTGCAAAACAGCTTTCCTTCTGGCCATTACCTCAGCTCAGCTCATAGGGTGTCGGAGCTACAAGCCCTCATGGCTGTGCAGCCCTTTCTCATCTTCCATCAGGACAGGGTTTCCCTTCGAACCAATCCATCATTTATGCCTAAAGTGGTATCCAGGGTAGCTTTGAATCAAGCCATACACTTACCTACCTTTTACCCCAATCCTCAAAACAAAGGGGAAAGGCTGCTACATTCCTTAGACATCCATAGGCAGCTACGTTATTATTTGGACAGAACAAAGCCTTTCAGGAAATCAGAACAGCTTTTTGTGTCCTATGCTGTAGGAGCTCAAGGGAAGCCTGTTACCAAACAGACAATTTCAAAATGGATAGGCCACTGCATACGATTTTGTTACTCCTATCATGGGAAATCTGTCCCTACAGGCATCAGATCCCAGTCCAACAGGGCCACAGCTACCTCTACAGCCTTCCTCAGAGGAGTTCCTACCAAAGATGTTTTGGAGGCAGCCACTTGGAGTTCTGTGCATACCTTCACAAAACACTACCACCTGCCTTTATATTCCAAAACTAGAGCAGGCTTTGCCACTGCTGTATTGCAGGGCATTCTGGCTCATCCCAGTTCCACCTAGTGTCTACCACCCTGTGCGTAGCTTTGGGATTCTACCCATATGTGATTACTGCAGCTGTATGCACTATGAACATAGCACAGTTTTGTACCTACCATAAATGTAGATGTTTGAGTGCTAATACAGCTGCAGTATAGGTTTCCCTCCCTCCTTCCCCTCTTGGTAAAGGACTAGTGGCTAACACCTCCTCTTACAACCTAATTGGGTTATCCTCCTATGGTGTATTTGCTTGCAACTACTGTTTTTTGATTACATTGCATTGCTTGAATATATTTTTATATATGATTTATGTATTGCCTTCCTTCTGGGGGCACCTGACATCTGGGGCAAGAAAAGACTGAAGAATATGGCGTCGGCTGTGTCTTATATACCCCTGTCGCACTGACGTCAGGAAAGAAAGTGACAACAACCGACGCCGGACCAAGACTTTGGAATTTGGCCGACCGAGGGACCACCTGACGGCAGAGAAACCCATATGTGATTACTGCAGCTGTATTAGCACTCGAACATCTACATTTATGTTAGGTACAAAACTGTACTTTCCTTAAATTTTAGCTGTCATCAGCTGAGTGTATTGATTTTTATGACGTTAGTCGAGAAATGAATTTAATACTAGTTCATATAATAAAGATTGTAAGAAGAATACACTCTTCATAGTATAATAGGAGGTTTCTAGGCTAATGGCCCTGTGGCCGTTACAAGTCTAGCCAAGAGTGTATCCCCAAAAAAGACCCCTCAGTCAGCACCTGTTGCCCCTGTCAGTGAGGGACAAATGTGGAACCCGTGGGACCAATTTTTGTTTTCCATCCACTCATCAAGGTTGTGTTGAAGAGGGTCAGCAAGGTACTTTGACATATATGTGAAGTCTATTCCAGAGACTGGGCAGACTCTGGGAAACGGGCCTGTCTCTCCAGCAGGTTTTGTTGATGCCACACATTAGATTTAGACTTGAGTGGGTAATGGGCGAGAAGTTAGACTTACGGATATGGAGCATCTCTAGTTGGGCATGGTCTGATATTCCCTTGTAGGTGAGAGATCACCTCTGAGCAATCTGTATGATACAAAGTAGTGGTGGTGATTTGGGCCTATCCACATAGGACAAATGTTGGAGGCCATGGATTCTCTTTGTGAGGTATTTTGTGGCCTTTCTAGATGGTGCAGGTGTTTGGAGAGGTACAAACCAAATGGGGCATTATATTCAATTATAGGTCTAGTGAGGGAGGAGTACAGAGAGGTAATCTTTTTTTCGGGATGCAGTCCCTTTTTACTTATGAGATGATCCAAGTAAAAGGCTTTTCTGACCACTGCTGCCACATGGTCGAATGTGAGATTGTTGTCAACCTGAATACCTAAGTCTCTCGCCACAGGTTGTGTGCTTATGGGATTGCCGTTGATGTGGTAATCAGTAGAGGCTGTGTGTTTTCCAAATGGTATGATGATGCACTTTTTTGCATTTAACTTAAGGCCATGACTTTGACGCCAGCTATTTGTAGCTGTAAGACTCTTCCAGTATGTTACCATCATTTGGGGAGTCGGTAACAGCACCCAGCTTATAGCTGTCCTCAGACTTGGTCAGCCACAGACCCTTTGCCTTTGCCTGTGTCTCTGAAGTAGATGCCAAACAGGGGTTCCAGGACAGATCCCTGGGGAGCACCACTAGTAACAGGTCTGCTCTCGGAGGTGGTGGTGGTGCCTATTTCGAACTTGTGGGACTTACTGCTAAGCTAGTTGGCCACCCACCTGACTAGGTATGGATTTATACCAAGTTGTTAGCTTTTTGGTTATGCCTGAATGGGGGATTATGTCAAAGACCTTGGCCAAGTCAAGGTAAGCTGTATATACTGACTTTCCCTCATCCAGGGCTCAGTCTCAAAGAAGTCAACTGGGTTCATTAAGCAATATCTGCCTCTGACTAATCTGAATTGGGTGGGGTCAAGTGCATGGAGATTGCCTGTGTCCTTGTTTTTGAGATCCACAATAATATGCTCCATGGCTTTACAGATCAGACTTGACAAGCTAGTGGGGCTATAGTTTCCCAGGTCAGTAGTGGCACCACCATTGTACAAGGGGATGATGATGGCAGTTCTCCACTCTGTGGACTGAAGCCTTGTAAATAGGCTATGGTTGAATAGAGTGCTCAATGGCTAAGGTAGTTCTTACTGAAGATATGGAAGCTGTGTTCTTTGCCTTGGATAGGGCCTTTAACACCTTTTTATAGAGATGTGAGGTGTGGGACAAGTATCTGGGGTGTTGGGGGGGTAGGGGGTGAAGTTTGTGCTCAGCCCAAGTCAACAGGATCAGTTTAAGTGGTACCATTAAGTACTAATTCGGAACAAACCTGGGCTTTGCCATGGAGGTTCCAGACTTAACTGAAGGATAAGTGGTTTCCCCTTGTTTTGGAGGTTAGTTTCAACTCCCAATTGGCTTTGGAGGTTTTTAGTAGTGGTCCAATTTGCTTGTTGATGCTGAGGGAGTTTTTTTCCAATTTGGGATTTGTTCCTTTTTACCCTTGGACAACAGTTTCTTCCTTTTGTTGTCAAACCTGTTGATAGAGGACGTCCACCAGACAGGTTTGTTTATCCTTGCGCAGGTTTTAGTTCTGTTGGGTATGGCTGAGTCCAGGCAGTTGTACAGGTGCTTGTATACTGCATTGGTGTACTGTTCAGCATAGTTGTCTGCATCCTCTGAGGGGAATGGTGATAGAAAGCTACTTATACTGTCCCTTAGGATGTTCTAGTCAGGTTTTGAGAAGTGTTTTAGCCTGGTTATGGCTGAGGAGGGGTTGGGTGGGATACCAACTTTGAATGACACAGACTGATGATGTGATTCTCACCAGAGAAGACCATACTATGGGAGTGGTGCAGTGGTGATCCATGTTGGTGAGAACAAAGTCTAGAATGCTTTCTCCCCTTGTTGGGAATGAGAAGAGCTGGTTTAATGCGTTAGAACTGATGAAGTAAAGGAATCGCTGGGTGAATGTTAGTGCAGGATTAGTTCACCTAGTCTGTGATGGGGTAGTTGAAGTTACCAAGGATCAGAGTGTTAAGGGGTACCTTGGAGTAAAGTAGGTCCAGGTAGGAGGAGTGTGTGTGCCCTGAGTTATGGAGGGGGATCTGTAGGTGACTAAATTGGATGGGTGTCTTGCCTACTGTCAGTTGTACCTGGAGTAATTCCAGTACGTCATGCTAGCAAACCAGTCTGGATGTATGCCTTCCTTAATGATAGACTCCTCCACCCTTAGTCTTTCCAAACTTGTTTTGGGTCTTTCCAAACTTGTTTTGGGGTCAAAGTGTGGAATGAGGTATAGCCTGGTATGGCAGGGGTGCTCTCCGCTGCTCTGAACCAAGTTTCCATGATCACACAGACAGCATCTTCCAGTGTGAGGAGAGCCTCCAGTGAGTACATTTTCATGTTAAGGCTCATAGTGTTAAGCAGCACAACCTTCAATTTGCTTTTTGACAGATCTTTTATGTTGGAAAATTTGTCTTTGGGGCATAGCCTAAAAGGCACAATGGAGGAGGCAAGAGCCTTGGCCAAGATCCAGAACCCTAGCATCAAGGCCCATCAACCATGTCATCTCAGGCAAACAGATACTGGATCCCCTTGGAAAGAGAGCAGAAACTAAGCCAATTGTTGAAGTCTGTTATTTTTTGTTGGTATTGTGGTCTCATTCTTGCTGAAGGTTGAATGCTGTTAGGGCTGCCTGGGAGACTCGCTCTAGAGAGCTCTGTCAAATTGTTTCTCTCTCCATGTAGTCCAGGGAGGTACATATCAAGTCATTCACACTGACATGGACAATGATAGTCACACTTTGTACGTGTTGTGGAGAGACTTAAGTGCGTGCGTGATGTGGATTCTGACAGCTGACCATGACCAACTCCATGTTGAGCCTGGTGAGGGGGGACATTAGTGTGGCTTGCTATTGAGTTGCCAGTGAGTAGTACGTTTGGTTTGTTGTTCCTTATGGGCTGCGTTGCTTTGTTTTTATCCCTAATGGGCTGTGTTTGTGAGACGCTGTGATGTCTACTGTGTAATTTTAGTGTTTGTGTGTGTAGAATGTTTGTGTGTTTTGGGAGTCTCTTTAGTTGAGTTTCTATTGAGGACCCCTGCATAGGTGTGTGCATGTGTTATGCTTGGATCTGTGTGGTATTTGTGTTGGCAATCTCCTCTTTGTCAGGAGTGCTGACTGTGGCATGAGAAAGCATGGATTCCAGCTTACTGATGTAGATGCATTTCTCACAAGTCAAAGAATTGTGTTAGGAGAAAAGGACTGTCCATGAACATGAGGCAGTTGCTACACTGTCTCAGTATGGCCATGCTTACCAGGCTGTCAGGAGAAACTGATGGGAATTGTCCAGACAATAGTGTTCTGAGTATTTGGTAGACTTGTGGAGAGCAGGATTTGGTAAGGGTTTGTCCACAAGACTGTAGACCAAAAAAAAAAAAAAAACCCTAAATGTAAAATAACTGGCCTGATGCACAGGTGCTAAAACCAAAACAGAGATGCTTAGAAGAGCTAACTGGCCTGATGCACAGGTGCTAAAACCAAAACGGAGATGCTTAGAAGAGCGGACAGATTTAATCATGCTACTAACAGGCAGTAATAAATGCAGAATAAGAGCATGTGAACACTTAGAGTGCATACAGCAGCAAAATAAGGTAAAGTAGTTAGAACACTGTTACAGTAAGAGCAGCTGAATAAAGTATTAATTTTTTTTTTTTTTGTGAAATGGAGAAGGTGGAAATGGAGCAAGATTAAGAGACAATGGAATTTGTCCTTCCTAAATACTCTCTGTACACAGTTGTTGGAGCCGATGAGATGGGACTGGTAGTAGTGTCTGAAATCTAAGAATCAAGGGGTATTCCTTCCCAAATGATCTTGCTGTACTCGGTTGAGTGAGCAAATGAGATGGGTCCTGGAGGAGTGTCCAAACACAAATTTAAGCAGGGGCGGGCATTTCCTAAGCCACCAAGTTTAAGACTACAACAACGCTAGGGAGAGAGGGGGTGTGGGACACTGCAGAGAGAGAGAGAGAGACCGCACTATTCAATTAATATTCAATGAAACAAAATGCAGTACAGTCTTTGTTGAAGCAATGCAAGTACAAAAAAAAAAAAAAAGTAATCAGCTTTTTTGTCCAGATTGCACATCGGTCACAGCCAGCCAAACGGCTCTGATGTTGAGCACAAATGCACAGAAATGTGTCTATACCACTACTGTATGACAAGGGATAACTCCCCCAGGCTAACAGTTAAACAGAAATAAGTGAAACAATGCACACTGAAACCAGATAGCTTGCACTTCTAGTGCTGAATTAGCCCTGGCAGACTAACTGCAGAAAGAGAGCCCATAATATTCTACATAAGTCTAGGATGCATCCAGGGCATATTACAAAGAATATCCTTAAGGGTCAGTTTTTGAGGCTCATGAAATTACGTAGTGTGGATGCTGAGATGAATCGAGCCTTTTCTAATTTGAGGGTGGATTTCATTAATAGGGGCTGTAGAACAGTTAATATAGATACCGGTATTAAAGAGGTGCTGACTAGTAGGGATATGAAGGGGAAATCTATTTTTTTTCATGTAGAAGCAGTAATAGTCTTGCTGAGAGCAATGAAACCACTTTGGTTGATACCAGGAGTAGACTGTTTTTTTAATCTATTCTGATGATATCAATTTGGTATGTGACGTGATGAGAGAGCACTGGCAGATTATTTTAGTGGACACTGTGAGTAGTAAGGTAATTGATACTAACAAATTTAGTTTTGGGAATAACGTCTCTCTCAAAAGGCAGTTGTGCTACAAATATGCGAGTAGAGTTCATGGACAATATTCTGGAGTAGCAGTTTTATGTGCAGGACATGTAGAACATGTAATTTTATTTCTACATGCACATCTTATGAACCGACAGGTTTCAAGTTGGAGTTTGATACTTTTTTTTTTTTTTTTTTTGCAAATTGTTGGCGTACAGATTTGATTTTATATGGCATGCTGTGGCACATCCAGTGCTTTTTACATGGAATGACTAACTGCAGCTTGAGAGAGAGAATACTCAAACATGAGAATACCAGTGCTTTGCAAGGCATGGGAAAGAGAAGTGGGTGAAACATTGCTTTTTAGGTGTTTTGTTTTAGAATAAATTTACAATAGAGATGGGGACTTAAGAAATGGAACAGTCCGAGGAGCAAAAGAGGATTCTTGTGCTTAAGTCTTGTATAGAACATGGGCTCGACGAGAAATTAACATTGAAACCATTTCTAAAGAGCCGCCCACTTGGACATTAAGAGGGTGTTGCTTCATTGGAGGTTTGGTTAGAGTTTGTTGATTGGTTGGAAGATTATTGGTTTTATAAATGGAATATGACAGCAATTATTTCAGGAAATGTTATCCCTCCTTTTAGTGATTTGGTGTTTTTTTTCTGTTTTAAGGTCTGAAGAAGGAAGTTTTTTATGCGCTAACTTGTTTGTTGCGTCAAAAATTTGCTTGCTACTTTCGAGCCATGGTAGTGTTTGGAGTCTTATTTGTTTTTTTCCAAGATAAAATCCTAGTCAAAATGAGTCCTCTTGCAATCCATGCCTCCTACCATGCAGGCTATCCATCAATCAGTATTTTCTTATTGGACCAAATTCTTTCTCAGCAGGTGTGCGAACGTTTGAGGGTTGACTACTTGTCCATTTCAGGATCCATTTTTCCCAGTGCTTTGTGTCCTATATTTCTTTCATCCCCTCGAAGTCAGTTTGTGGAACAAGAGGTTTAATAGAGAGTTCCCATGTGATGTATCCTGGGTGAGGGGTAGTCCTGACTGGTACATAAATGACCATGTCTGCAGCTTGAGCAGATATGGACAGATCCAGGGTTCTTAAGCTACCCTACCCTGTTTCTTTTTGACTAATCTTAGATGCTTGCCATCCCATATAAAGTTCAACAGCATTTTTTTCAACTTCTTGGCGAGGGGATTTGAATCAAGGCTTTGTATACATGTAGCCAAGATGAGGAATTTTTAGTAGCAGAAACCGCCTCACTGATTTTGGCCACTAGGGGGAATCTTAATTTTTTTCTATTCCATTATCTTTTTGAGGGAAAGGTTATTTAAAGGCATAATATTCTGATTAGCAATGTCACCATATGATTTGTCCACCATGATAACTTGCACTCTTGCTTAGGGTACTTGTTTCTTGGGTTACATTTAAGAGGGTTTTGTGGGTTATGTAGGTTACTTTTATGAGCCTCAGCAGATGTAGGTCTATGTGTTTGGTCTCATATGTGCAGAACAAGTTTAGTGTGTTGTTACTTGGGGTGTCTTTGTGACAGAGTTTTGTCTCCAATAGTATTAAACTGCAACTCGTGCACACTGTTTAAGTAGTAAGTGGTTGTTAGTGAACATGTAATTGCTGTGTTGTCGAAGGATGCCCATTTTCAACCAAGCTGGTTACAGAGGCAATTGGGAAGTGAAAATCCATGGCTTCAGATGCTTACCAATATGGCCTAAAGGGACACTAGCTTCCATGAAACATGCAGTTGTTTATTGGAGCTGGTCTCAACACAGCTACATGCAGCTAGGAATCCATGATCTTAGCGCCTTCTCTTACTAGAAGCAAACGTGTAGCATTAAACCCAAGCTGCTTCCTGAGAAGTAGAGTTACCCAGGTGTTGCTGTGTTCCATACACTTACTATAGTTATTTCTTGGTAGATGCCCTAGATAGAATATACAGTAAATGATGTCAAAGCTATCCAAGCTGCACAAAGCCTCTAGAGAGATTCTCGTCAAAACTGCAACAGACAGCTCACTAAAGTTTTATAATACTGCTCAGTCAGAGACTAGCAGGAATCAGTACCCCTCTGCTCCTTCTCTCACGAGAAGCAAAGTAGTACCAGTAATCCTAGGCTGGCTCCTAAGAAGCAATTTTCAGGCCTTGTAATGATTGTATTTTTCTAGTAAGGTTAGGAAATGTTTCTTTGTACTTTCTCTAAGGAGAAGAATGTGAAGGATTTAAAAAAAAAAAAAGCAATGTCTTCCCACTTTGAGATTTCTGCATGTGACTTTTGGGGTATGACAGCAATATGATAAGCTAAAAAAAATCTAAAAATTATTTTCTACTATTAGAGGTTTTAGTGCAACAATCCATTGAATCGGTTCCCATGAATTAGTTGCTCAAGCACTGGGCCTATTGCAAATGAAAAGTAAGTATTTTCTGGGAATATAGTGCGTTTAATTTTTGATATGACAGCTCTGTAGGGAAGTACTGTTGTCCATTGTACGCTGCAAACTGGGTGAAGTGTTCTGTCTACATTGCAAATGTACCAAAAAGGATGACTGGAAGTGAAGGAGTGATCTCCGGAGATCTCACACTAGCAACAGCTAAGAAGGTGGAAGCAGGGAATCCAGATGGATTACTTATAGTTCAAGGAAGAAAGACAACAGCAGCTTTAAAACTGCTACAGTTTTACTATAGGGTCTTATGAACTGAAGCAACATTACAAAGTATTAACACATGTCAGCAGAAATATGGAATAAGTGCACCAATAAAGTAGTGGGAACAGCTGGACTTAAAAGAATTTCCTAGCATAATGTTAGTAAAGGTAACTATATGCAAAGTACAGAAAGAGGCAATTCTGGTTACGTTGCAGGCACTGAAAAGAGCCATCTTAGCAACATCTAAGACTGAAGTGTAGATCAGTGTGTAAAGTGTGTGTTATATCTTTAAGAAGCATGTAAGGCTGTGCATGCCTGTGTAAATTCCAGACATGTGCAATCCCTAGTGCCATTTTGTATAAGCAGTCGGAGACTGAGCATGCATGATCAGAGTTGTTAGTTTGTTTGCATGTTACTTAAGTTATGGTCATTAAGCCTTTATAGTGATGTTTGTATAAAATAAAGCTGCTTGAACAGAACCCATGAAGACTTTATTTGTGTCCTAACACGAAAGCGACATGGTATCAGAACTGGAATAGAAGAGAGAAGAATGTTCTGAGCCATGAGATGCAAAAACAGCGAAGGTAAAACCGAGGGAAAATAGCGCACACACAACCTGAAAGATTCAAAGGTAATCAAATTATTTACTCGAAAAAGGGGCATTAAAAGGCCACAAACTGCATTATCAGGCAAACAGAAAATATGAAACATTTAAAAGTGATTAACAGTGAAACAAAAATTAGCATGTTTAAAGCAAAATGAGTGTTTAAAGCAAAGTTGGGCATGTTTAGAGTAAAACGAGTGCATGAAAAAGGCTTAAACAAGCAAAATGAATATATAAAAAAAGGGCACGTTAAGCAAAAATAAAGCAAGGCAACTGCATGTGTTTTCGCATAACTATGACTTCGTATTGTAGAAAGGGCATAACTAAAGGTATTCTAAGTATCTCAATGTGTAAAAGTGTTTACAGTATGTACTTATTACTGTGCATGTATTTCTAAGAGTTCATTGTGTGAAAAGTGCAACTGCAACTGTTTCATGCAATACAAAGTGTAGCTGTTTTGGGGAAAAAGTTTCTTGTGCTGGGAGTGTCTATTAGCAAAGTGCTGCCATTACAGAGTGCTTCTTGTATTATAAAGAGTTGCTTAGCAAGGTACCACCATTTTGGGGACATTGCAAATAACTGTGTACGGCACATTGAAAAGTACAGTTGCTTCGAAAGTTAAGATTTGGGCGACAGATGTTCGATTTATTCACATTGTTTAGTTGCTTGACATGTTTGTTGCACTGATAATTTATTTATTTTTATTTTACATTTGTTAACCGGGGTGTCTGAGCTGAAAAGGCCCTTTTTCAGTAGAGGCCCAGGGAGAAAAGCTCCACATAGAAAACTTACAGATACATTTAGACATGATCAGTATACACACAAATTACAAAAGACATGTTTTTACAGTAGTATGCAGCACATCAACAGTTACAGTAGAGAGAACAAACAAAAAATATTTAAAAATAAAGGTACTCAATAGATTTGTGGTGCACAGCTGAAATTTGGAACATGGGTAGAATACATAGTACACAGGTACAGTACATATATTGTAGATTAGCCAGTGTTTGTTAGAATACTTTTCAATCTTAATAAAGTACTCTAGGTTCAGTTTGTGTACTGGGGAGCAATCATGGCACTGCCAACTTTGCTTGAGATGTTGCCTGATGAGATCTTTAAAGGAGGCTTTGGATGATGTGTTTTGAATGCTAGTGGGGACAGAGTTCCAT
This sequence comes from Protopterus annectens, assembly GCF_019279795.1. Classification (NCBI taxonomy): domain Eukaryota; kingdom Metazoa; phylum Chordata; order Ceratodontiformes; family Protopteridae; genus Protopterus; species Protopterus annectens. Next base: position 130,267,735 of record NC_056739.1, on the reverse strand, counting down.
GTTTTAGCCACTGAACTACTATATAATGCATCTCCAAAGCTATTGTAGCTGTTGGTGACTTCTAGTAGTAGCTTGCTTGATGATCTAAGAGGCCTTTTGACTGAATGATGATGTACTAGGTTTTTGAGGGCAGGACACTTATTGCGGCGGTAATAGAATGACAGAGGCAGAGCTTGTAGGTTAGGAGGTTGGGCAGTTCAAGCCAGTGGAGCTGTCTCAAAGCAGTACAGTGATGAGTTCTATATGAGCAATTTGCAGCAAAATGGGCAATTCTGTTATAGCAGGCTTCCATTTTGCTTAGTTCAGTATTATTGAGATTAGTCAGAATGGCAGATGCATAGAGTAGGGTGGGTAGAAGTTGGGAGCGAGCAATGGCTGATCTTGTGTTGGTAAGAAATGGTTTGATACGGTAGAGTGATCCCAGTCTGGCATGTATTTTTTTAATAGTCAAGTTGAGATGACTATGTTTAGGTGGGAGTCTATGGTTATTCCCAATAGCTTAGCCTGTGCCACTGGAGCGATTGGAGTAGCATTTGTGGAGTATATAGTGAATTAACTGTTGTCAGTGTTTTTGTTAGAATTGGTTATAAGTTGATTTTTCTTTGGATTGAGGATAAGTTGGGCTTTGGTTAGGTAGTTTTCAATGTCAGAGAATGCTAATTGAGTTGTTTGCAGGAGGGTGGAAATGTTTTGTGCAGCACAGATTAAGGTAGTGTCATCTGCATACTGAATGATAGATGCATGCTGTGTGGAGATCATTTGTGAAGATTGTGAATAGTAGACCCAAGATAGAACCCTGTGGGACTCCTATAGTTATGGGCAGCTGAGGAGAGAATTTTCCCATTTCACAGCTTGGTACCTGTCCGTTAAGTAGCTTTGGAACCAGGTAAGAGTGGAATTTGATAGGTGATACCGGTTTAGTTTGTTTAGCAGGATTTGGTACGAGACTGTGTCAAATGCTTTGGACATGTACAAAAAAAAAAGTTGACACCTGCAGGCCTTCATTTTTGAGACTGTTTTCTGTGTCTGTGAAGCAGAGGAGGGCTGTAGTGGTAATATGGGCAGGTCAGAAACCATGCTGAGTAGGTGACAGGATGTTGCTGTCTAGGAGATATTTTAGCATCTGGGTGTGGATGCATTTATCTAGGATTTTGGCCAGGGGAGAAGAGAGTAAAGCAGTGTGTCTGTAGTTAAGTTCAGTGGAGGTCCCACCTTTTATGTATGGGTGTAACATAGGATATTTTCCAGAGTTTGGGCACATAGTTTTCAACAATTGATCTGTTTATGAGAGTGGAGATTGGGATGGGATAAGAGGTGTTTTCTTGCAAAAAGACTACATTAGAAGAATATTAGTGCTAGCAAGTTACTCAGTCGCATCGTAAAGTTCTTGAATGTTTATTAAGGTGATGACTTTAGCAAGTGATGGTATATGACTAGCATTTCTGCCTTTACCAATAATCCAAAAGTACCAAAAAGCCCAAAAAGTTTTTAGCAAAATCCAGTTATTCAAAAATAACTATGGCTTCATTCATTTGCATAATTCCAATAAGCCCAACAAAGGTATAAGTTTAGAGCATGAAGGCATTGGACAAGTTCTATTTATGCTAAAAATGTGTGTTATTTGCAAAACCCTTTGCTGGTATGTGTTAATATGGCAGACAGATTTCAAAACCCCTACCACGTGTTTGTGCAAAATATTGCAGAAAATGGCGAATATTTGAGCAAGAGTACAATATTTTCATACAAGTAGCTTATGTAAATAGAGATGCATGCACAAGGGCATTCATTTTGCTAAACCTAGCAGGGTCTGAGACCATAGAAAGATAGCGTTCATTTGTGTATGCACCTGCAGTATATGAAGGAGAAGGTGCAGACCCCACCATATTGTTGTACAAGCTAAATAAAGGAGTGACCCTGTGGGTTTGAAGCACAAGTTTAGAAAAATGTGCAACCCCCAGACAAATATTACATTAGAGGCATTTGTTTTACACGAGATCAGAAACCAGGGAAAACATTTGCAGCTTGTATAACTGACTTGAGAAATAGAGCTAAGAAATGTGTGTTTGGTGATCTAAAAGGCTTGTATGTGGTATTGATAGTGCTGCTGTGAGAGATTTTACTTTGTGACCGTGATTTAACATTGAGCAAAGCAATAGATATTTGTCAAATCCATAGTGACAGACATGAAAGTGTTCTTGAGAGTGATATGCATGGTTTCAGTTTGCTCCATAGCAAACGTAGATGGTATGCAATATGTGGCAAACAAGAATAGGCCTAAGCATGTTAGCAGCTACAGGGTTTCCAAATAATCCACAAGGTTTTCTAAAACTTTCCAAAAAAGATGCAAGTTCCAGCTCAGTCCAGTACAAATGTAAATCAGCGAAGCCCAAGTCTAGCTTTATTAATTGCAATTGTGGTGTGAATCAGGAGTCTAAAAGAGAGGGGTGCTTTAGTATTTGGTCAGTAAGGTCACCAGTGTAAAAAAATGGAACCATTTCCAAAAAGTTTTGTAAATCAAGTAAGCCTCACATAGTTGCAAAAGTCATACAAAAAAGCAAGTTAATAAAGTGGAGACAAAGCAGTCAGCTTTCTATGTAAATGGTTCATCGGTGCTTGTAAAAGAGTTGATGCAGTAAATTTAACAAGGAGTGAAGAGTTTTGTACTGTCCAAAACAATAAAAAATCCACAAAAATTCAAAGTAGACACTGGGTCCAAGTGTAATGTTAGATCAGTAGACACATTTGCAAGAGTGAGAACTAACAAACCACTCAATGTAACCAGCGGTGTGAGACTTGTTGCTTATGGAGGTAAAACAAATTCAGACCAAAGGTTCATGTTGCCTGGATGAAAACTGTTACAACCTGTTCTGCATAGTCCAAAGACCAGTGCAATCTTTATTGGGTCTCAAAATAGTTTAAAAATCTTTCTTTTGCTAAAGAACTTCATTATGCGTGTTCTAATTTCTCCAAAGCCATTTTCTTAGAGTGCACTGATGTTTTCGATGACAGATTGAGCAAACTTCTACTTGTATATTCCATGAAGTTAGACCCATAGGTCACTCCAGTAGTCAATCCAGCAAAAAGATTTCCGATAGCTATGCAAGATAAAGTTAAAGGTCAGTTGGATAAAATGGTGCAATAAGGTGTGAGTTGTCCAGCCAGAGAACCAGCTAAATGGGTGTCATCTATGGAGCCGCTCACAAACGAGGCTCAAATAAAATCAAAATATGCATTTACCCAAGAGATTTAAACAAAGCATTTAAGAGCCGTATCATCCAATGTGCACAATCAAAGTTGCAGCTGTAATACCAAATGCCACTGTATTTACTGTTTTGTATACAAATGGTTCATTTTGGCAAGTGTTGCTTGATTGCAAATACCCATTCTAACTACTTTTGTACTCTGGCAGATACAGATTCTTAAGAATGCATTTGAAATTCCTCAAGTCAAGTTTTTCAGCGTCCAAGGTTTTTTCAGGTTATCCTTGTTCCATAATAGTAGATGGTGTAAAAGAGCATAACAAAAACCTCAAAAAAAGTTTGCGACAGAGCACGTAAAGTAAACTTTAAGCTCAGTCCTCCATAAAGTGAAAATTTAGACTTCCAGAAGTTAGTCATTTATTTACAAGTACAGTCTTGAAACTTGACCAAGCAAGCAGCTATTCTAGAAATGTCCATGCCAGATAATGTACAAAGTTTAGTGTTTTCTGGGCGTGGTCAGCTATTTAGGCATATTTATACCAGACCTCAGTGAGTTGACCTCATCTTTAAGAGAGCGAATGCACAAAAATGTTGGATGGTCATAGTTAATTGGTATTTTGGCCTTCATTATCAAAAGACATTGATACAATTATTTTTTTCTTGTTCCGTATGCAATAGTATTAGACTGCATTTGCAAAAAAAAAAAAATTCAGCCAAGTCAAATTCCTAAACTACCTTTTTGGTCTACTGTAGCAACTGCTATCTTGGAGTACAACAATCAAAGCTACTTAGTTTTAGTAGACTGTTATTCCATTTGGTTTGAAAGTGATCTACCAAACTTAACCTCCTCAGCTACTGTAAATGTCATTTTTGAGTTCATGGTAGTCCATACAAACTTGTTTTGACAATGGTACTCTGTTCACTAGCTAGTTGTTTCAAAAATTTGCAAAACAATGGGACTTTGTACATGTCATTAGTAGTCCTCAGCATCCGTCCAATGGTCTTCCTCAATGTGCAGTGCAGAGTGCAAAGCGGTTACTTCAAAAGTCAAAGCTTGACAATACCGATGTATTCTTCAATTTGCTTAATCTCACATACCCAGTGACAATGATCTTGGTTCACCTGCTCAAAGACTACTTTCCAGGCAAACTAAAACTATGCTACCTCTTTCTTCGTTTGTTGCAGCCTAACATAACAATGAAACCATCAAGGCTCAATTGCTTAAGTGTTTGTTGTTTGTCTTTTCGGCTTTTCCCAGTTAGGGTTCGCCACAGCGGAACTCCGGTCCGCTAATGATTGACAAGTCGATTTTTATGGTGCCGAGTTGCCAGCCCGACTACCAACCTTCAGCGAAGGCACGCCTATTCACGCATGTCTTTCGGAGGCCACTCTGCCACGGGGAGGGCATGCAGACTCCACACAGAAGGCACTCCAGCCGAGAATCGAACAGGAGAACCTCTTGCTGTGAGGCAACAACGCTACCGCTGTTTACTAAGCGTAATATCCAAAAATCTAGTTATGACACATTGAGCAAATTACTTTGTCCATTGAGGGAAGGAGAGACTGTACGAATCCAGACAAGATTTTGATCAAATAGGGCATCTTACAGGCATTTGTGCTGAGCAAAGATCCTACTTGGTAGATTCCGAAGGTGTGGAGTTATAGGAGAAATTGCAAACATTTTCCTGTACCAGAATCCACAACATTGTTTCTGTGATGCAGACTCTAAATGAGTCAGACACCGTTTCCAGACCAAAATGTGTTCAAAAGTTTGATTGTGTTCCAGAAAGTGATTAGAATATTCCGCAGGTCAACCATTTTGCAAAAACTGTCCCAGTTGCTAAATAATTCTCTGTTTTTATTTAATTTATTTAACATTTGTTGACTGGAAAGTCTGACTAGGAACGGAGCCTATTTTCAGTGGAGGCCCAGGGAGAAATGCTCCAGACCCATGTTTTTGGAATGTGGGAGGAAACGCAAGCCAATGCAGGGAGGACATGCAGACTCAACACAGAAGACACCCCAGTCGAGAACCTCTTGTTGTGGGGTGACTGCATTTAACTGCTGCACCACTGCTCCGCCATTAATGTCAGACTATATGAACGTGTTTCTAAACCTAGTGTAAAATACGCAGCAATGTGGACTTTTGTGTGTGTATATATATATATATATATATATAAAAAAATAAAATGTTAGTATTGTATAATGCATGTCTATGAATTGCCTGTAATTTCTACATGACAAATTGCATAATCTGTTTCTCAAAGGAGGATGTAGATCAGACTGTAAAGTGTGTGCTATATATTTAAGAAGCGTGTGATGGTGTGCGTGCATGTATAAATTCCAGACGTGCAATCCCTAGTGCCATTTTGTAGAAGCAGCCAGAGTGAGCATGCATAATTGCAGTTGTTAATTTGTGTACAAGTTACTTAAGTTATAGTCAGTAAGCCTCTATAGTGATGTTTGTATAAATTAAAGCTGCTTGAACAGAGCCCACGTTGACTCATTTATGTTCCTAACATAGAAGCGACATGAAGTAAAACTGATCTCATGAGCATTAATTATGGCCTGACTTGGGAGTGGTATCCACTTTTCGTATGGTATTAAAGAAATTAATATTTTGAAAAATTAAAAGCATAAGCTCAGCATAACCCCGACAGTAAAATAGAGTACAATGCAAAAGGCATAATTGTTTATAAAGACCAAAAACTTTAGTTTTGTATCAGGCTTTATCTCAACCCTGTTTTCAGATTTCATTAGAAAATTTAAGTGGAGCAGGCTGATCAGCTTGAAAATGCACTAGCGATTCCTATTTTGCCTTCAGGTACATTTAGTTGGGGACTTTCCAAGATGGTTTTACACAGATCAGCAGCTGAACTTGAGCTCTGCCAGTATGAAAAAAGAAAGTGAAAGACAAAGACCAGGAATGCTGCCAGCAAAAAAAAAAAAAACTTGGAGAGCCGGAAAGAAAATCAGCTTGGAAAGGTAATGCGACACTGGGGAAGAATCCAGCAGCTATTCAGCAAAAAGCAGTCCAAGCTCCAGCGTTGATGCAAGATGTGGCTTGCAGTAGTCTATGATGGGAAAAAAAAGTCAAATGTGCCCAGAGCTGTTTAAAATAAACTAGACCCTGAAGGATTATATCAACTCAAATTTACAAATACCTATTAATTGAAGCATTAAAACAGATATTCTAATGAGATGATAAAACTGCAAAAGTCAGAGGTCAAAATGAAGAAAAGACTGGCTGAATATGAAACTGCTCAAGAGGAGACATTTCAGAATGGTATAATTGGAGGAATGAGCACAATAGGAAAACCTGAGATATTCTGCTGTACCAAAGAAACTTGAAGGAACAGAATACATTAATTTTAAGAATGCAGAAATTAGCAACTGGACTGGTATTCCACAGCAGGATATATTAGTTGGAAGGAGACACTGTGTGCGTGCCAAACCTGGCTGTGAGAAAGCAGTCGAGATCTCTGTTAGTAAAGATGCAATCCTACCTGCAGAAAGTTGATCTTGTTAAAACTGTGACAGAAGAGCAAAGTATTCGAAAATAGATGAGTTTTTTTTGGAAAATGATTTTTCACTGTGCACCATGCAGAAGAGAAATTAATTCCAGCAGTTAGGGAATGTCTTAAGGCAGGTGTGAGATGCAAGTTGCTGTACCAGCTGTGAGAATATTTTTTTCTTGGAGAATTGGTTATTTTTTGATGTACAGCAAGCTTGGGAGGAAATGCAAAAGTTTGTCCAAAAAGTGAGATATCAAACAGAAGGGGACTCTGCTTCTCATTCTTCTGTTAATAAAGTACATGGAGAGACTTTTCCAGTGTTCATAGGTTCATACTAGGCTATCTGCCCTAGGGCACTTTTAAGCCTAGCCAGAATGTGTTTGGCTTTCACCACCCATTTTAAATTTATTTTGCTATGCCCTTTTTCGAGGTTAGTATACTGTGCCTCTGTTCAACAGTGACACAGAAGTGATACCCGGGGTAAACCTACGATCTCCCATCCACTCATCAAGATTCCTCTTGAAGAGAGTCAATGAGGGACTCTGCCTAACCTGGACTGGGATTTTATTCCAGAGTGAAGGGAGCCTCTGGGTTATGAATCTGTCCCTCCAGCATGTCCTATTTATTTCAGTGCTGAGGTTCAAGTCTCTCGAGCGCGTAGCTTTTCTGAGGTGCAGCATGTCCATTAATTCCGGGTTGGACATGGCTTTATACATCAGGCACAGATCGTCTCTGAGCAGGCGGTTCAAAAGGAAACTCTTTGGGGGGAGAGTGCAAAGCACAGGAGTTGAAGAAGAATCGGGAGTACCTTGGAAATTAAGTGGAGGCGGGAGATGGAGATTAACAGGAAGACCAGCAACACAGGAAGACCAGCAACTTGGGGAAATTGAATGTGTGAGATTACAAAGCATCATTTGCATTTGCGAAATACAAATGTACAAGAAAAAGTGGAAAGAATGGACTTTTGTTGACTTTATTAAACTTTTGGGGAACTGTTTGGAAGGACACAAAGGGGAAGGGAAAACTAAGTAAAATTTCTGTTATCAACTGTATTTCTGTAGAACTTTACATGATGTAAATTGCATGTTTTTAAGGTAAAACATTTTGGTTGTATGTGATGGATACTAAACTTGGGTACTTTTTTTTTTTTTTAGTATTAAGAAATGTAGGCATTATAATGCAGAGAGAAGAAAAAGCATGTTTAAGTTAAGCTCTAATCTTGGGTTGTTAAGGTAGGTGATGGGGTGCAAAAGTACACGGATCATAATTTATGTAGAGCTGATATGGCTTGCCTTACTTTTGCATAGGTAAATGTCTGGATTAAGACCAATGGCTTAATCTAATAAGTTATTTTGTGAATGCAAGCAAATAAGAGAGCACTGGATGTAATGAGAAGTTTTCCTGCCACAGTAAATGTTTCAGTATGTCTCTAGGAAGCCTACAGCTGAGTGCTACATTTCTTTCTTTTGTATTTTTCCATGGGGATAAGCTGATTATAGGGCAATAAAAAGCCAAAGCACTGATTTCTTCAAGGATAAAATGTTAATGTTTACTTAAGATGTTCGTTGATTTTCACATCTGGGAGGGAAATAAAGATAAAGAACAGGCACCAATTAGCATAGGTAGGAGCACCAGCAGTAACACGTGTTGGCATGAATAACCTCCAGTTTAAGGTAGATAAGGCCTGTGTGTTTTCAGCTGTCTGGGGCAATTGCCCCTATACAGAGGATTTAACTTCATTATTTAAATATGTACATTGTTTTAATAGGTTGAGGATGTTTTGCATGTGTGTGCATTAATAAGTCTGGTAAAATGTTACACAAGTTCAAATGGAGATAAGTCTGGCAGGTTGATCCTTTTATACAGTTGTTAGTTGGTGCATGTATCACAAAAGCTGGAAATAGATCTTTAAAAAACTATGTTCTGTATAATGGCAATACTTTCTATAGTATCTTGACGTGATTGGTCTCACAGGTAAAGACAAAGAATATTTAAGCAGAGTGCAAATGGCTGTGTTACAGAAAAAAATATTTTTGGAAATAGTTAAGCATGTGAATTTAATAAAAGGATTTCATTATGGATATGCAGCAAAATGTCAGGAGCAAAGGAAGATGACTACATAATTGCTGGAAGAGCTCCAATAGAGATAGTAGAGGAAAAATAAGATGATAGATTTGTGGTAGTAAGGGGCAACGGGCAAGGGATGAGGATTAAGCTGGCATGTATTTGTATTCCACCTAAAACTGCTATTGTGGAGATTTAAAACATTTGGGAGAAGTGATCAGCAGAGAATATTACCTATAGCTGGGTTCTTTTGATTTGCAACTGCGAGGATGTATTTGGGGTCTAGAAGAAAAAAGAGGATAAATTTATTAAATAATCATGAAGATATTTGGTATGAAAGACCTGTATTACTAGTAGGAATTTACATATTCCCAAGGTACGATAACTAGGCTAGACTAGATAAAAATTATAATTCACAGGAACATGTGCATTTGAGACCTTTGCCATACATCCATTCAGTCATGTGCCAGTAATAACTAGGATAAAAAAATACAGGGTAATGAAGTAAAAATGACACTGATGCTTCCACACCTAGCTGTTAAAAAGAGAGGAATTTAAGGAATGGATAGTGGAATTTTTGAGAATTATTGGAAGATGAAGTACTCCAGAAGGTATAGCTAGTGATTGGGATAAAATGAAAGTGGAGTTCAGAAATACGGTAAAAATAAAATTTAAATTTCAGCTTTATTTGCAGTAATAACTCATTCCTTTCCAACTGCATTTCCCAATTTCTCATTCTTATGTGGCCCTTAAATGCCACACAGTATCTTGGTATTCATGACAAAATTAGTATTTAATAGTGTACTGGTACTGAAAGTGGATAGAAGAAGATTTGGCTTGTTAAGGTTTTTGTAATTAGTGAATTTATAATGTGTTTTAATTATGACATTTAAAAGATTAAGTCATGCTAGTGATTGCAATGTTTATGAATGTATTTATGGTGTACTATGATTTTTAAGATGCGAGTTTAGAAGCAGCCCTGATTAATATTTATGGGCTTATTTTGATTGCTGGAATTGTTTTTAATGAATGTGATTTGATGTTGATGAAAAGTGGGTGGTTGTATTTTAATACTGTCCTGGTGAATTTTATTTGAGATGAACAAAATGCTTCACAGATTTTATTGTAAATTAAAGAGCTCATCGATGTTTGTATTTTATCATTTACACTGGTGTGGAGTTGTTTGCTTATTACAAAGGATTCTTATGGCAGTGCAGTATTTGTGGGAAGAGACCAAACCGCAGATAATATAAAAATTGAGAAACTGTAAGCTCTTGCCTGTGAAATGTGGATAAATTAGAAGTGGTAAAAATGTTTAGTCCTTTTAGTTTTATATGCAGGTCCGGCATACTTTTATCAACCAGAGAAGTTGTGGATAGTAGTAGATAGTTGAAAGATTTTATCTGGGAGGGGAAGTGGGCAAGGGTCAAGTGAGGTAAGCTGATCATTCTAGTAGAAGATGGTTTAGAATTACCTTATTTGAAAGGGATATTGGAGCTACACAGTTAAGGCTCTTGTGTGTAACACAAGCAAAAAGCTACAATTTAAATTGGAAAGGGATGATAAATTAGGTGGGGTAATTCAAGAAATAGGAAGAGTGGGATTTTGGATGCAGATCCGTAAGGAGAATAACCATTTTAGAGAATATTTTATTCATAAAGTTACAGTAATCTAAGAACTACTCCAACGTGGGAATAGAGAGAAGATTCTGCTGATGGGAATGACTGCACTTTGGGGTACACAGAAAGGTCTGGAATTTACTGAAAGAAACCAGTAAAGGAACCTGGGTATTGGGAGCAGATAACTAGAGAGGGAAAGGTAATAGAATGGGAAGAGTCAAAGAAGATATTTGGACTGCAGTCTAGAGACTGCTTTCCATATCTGTGATTGATAATCAGATAATAGGCAAAGAGAAAGGGATAGAGGAATCCTAAGTGAAAGATCTGCACTGGTTGAGTTTTTAGTTGAATCTTGAGCAGCTGCAATTAAAATGGGGGTAATTAGTTGGGCATGTAAAATATTGCACGATAACTATAGGAATCCATCAGAAGCATTTGGGAAAAGACTGGGAAGAGAGATTAGATAAAGTAATTCACCAAGAAACCATGTGAGGACATATTTATGACTCCCAAATATACAAAAAAAAGTCTCTACTATGTAGGATTTTTGTCGAAGTGTTTGCATGAGTACTTTTTTATTCCATAAGCAGATTCCCGGATTTTTCCTCTGGTAGGGTTGATGGGGAAGAAAGAGGTAGCTGGGAATGCATGTTTTTGGAGTGTAACAAGTTGTCAGTTTAAATATTCTCTAGATCAGGAATACAGGGCAAGCAAATGAGTGTATCTAAGAAAATTGTTTTTTGAACCAGGATAAAGGATTGGAATTGCCTAGACATATGGTATACCCTTGTTAAATATGATTCTTGTGGCTGCAAAAAAAGCAATGACGAGTATGGAATTCAAATTCTTAACCAACCATAATTGAAGTAGTGACTATTATAACAATGATAAAAGAAGTGGAAGTGGGAACTTTAGAAAAGGGTAGAAGCAAATTACATAAAAATAGAAAATTGTGGGAACAGTACCTGGAGAAAAATGTTTTGGAAGAAGGATGAGGTGTAAGAGAAGGCGGGAACTGAATAATTTTATTTTGGATTGATTTGTTATAGAGAAGAATACATGTGATGTATAATGTTTGTAAATATCAAGTTGTTAATATGGTTTTCTTACTTTTATCTAAATAGAGGTTTGTCTGTTAGAAGTGGTAATTCAATAAAGAAATTGAATTTTCAGTTCACCTCGGAGCTGAATTTAAACTAGCCACATTAGGCTGCCTAAAATTATTGCATTATGGTTGACATTTTACAAGTGTGTTTTTTTTTTTTTCTTGAAGTACATAAGGTTTTTACTTCTGCTGCAATGAGATCTTTGTCCACATGTACAATGGACATTAGTTTTACCCATCTTAATGAACAAAAGTCAGAAATCCCCGTATGTAAACAAAGTATAGTGCTAAACTGTGACAGTAGAAGTTCCCTGAAATGCTGTATGTTGCTAGTTGAACGTAATTGTTCAGTACTCTCCAAGGCAGTTTACAATATGTTTGGGTACAAAATGCACAGATATGGATCTTAAGTTAAAGCATATTAGGTGGTGCTTTTAGGTGCAAAACTGAGGGACTAGCCCAACACACTGAGTTTCTGATTCTTCGCTAAGAATATGTGGTGCTGCGGTAGCATTGTCGCCTCAGTTAGACTTTGCCCGTTCGATTCTCAGAGCGTCTTCTGTGTGGTGACATGTGTGAACGGGCGTTCCTTCGTTGAAGGTTGTGCGTTAGGCCCGGCAAGCCAGCACGTAAAACTCTACTGCCAATCATTAGCGGACCGGAGTTCTGCTGTGGCGACCCCTAAAAGCCAAAAGACACAAACAAAGCTAAGAATATCTAGTAATAGTTTTCCTAAGTTTTTTTCTATAATAGCATTTCAGATGCTAGAGAATATTTTAAGCAGCTAAGAAAATAGTGGCCTTTATTCTTATGGTATAAAAACAAATAGTTATGATTTTATATATTGCATATTCATCTTCTATGAGAATAAATGCATTTGGTTTGTAAGTTGGAGAAACTGAAATAGCTTGAATGCCAAAGTGTGTGTTCTGCCTTCACACTATTTCTAAACATGCAACCATTAGCTTCAGCTGCGTTTGCATACATACTATTTCAGTGGAAGGTACCCCCTCTCCTGAAAGGTTAAATCACCTTTGACTGTGAAAATATCAAATATTAATGGTCGCATTCACTGAGTTGGATGCATACTTCCAATAAACATAAAATAACCCTTTAAAAGTGATGTAATAATTACCTTTTGCTTTCATATACCCCCCCCCCAAAAAAAAGGTGTCCACAGTTGTTAGATTTCTGATGTCTCACTGAAAAGAAGTGACACACAATGACCACTAATAATATATTTGCGGCTGTTCAACCCTCCCCACATACTCTTCGGCAAGCCATGTCGTGTTGGACAGTGATTATGTAACTACTTTGTGGATTCATTTACTGCTTCCTTCCTCACTTTTTTGTCCCAAAAGTAGCCTCTTTTTGTCTCCACCAACAGGACAAAAGTGTGCGAAATAAGGACTTCAGGAATGTATTTCAGCCTATTGCACAGTCTTTGATACACACACACACCTTCCCCAAAGTAGACGTGAATTACAGTTCTGAATGAACCATTTCCTCTACTTTTCATACATACCCTACCTCCCAAAAAACGGTAGTTCTATTCTGTGCACTGTACTGATGTGTGATTTGTAAGAGAGTACTAAGGTAAACTTTTTCACACTCAAGTTCATCTTGTGCATAGACATAAGCAATACCATCAGACACGTCAGATGATGCAACTGCCTTGTGCTTGTAAATGTAAGGTGTCTCCTTACCCCCTCCCCAAAGATAGCTGCCTTTTTTTTCCCTATAGTTTGCTGAAATAAAACTGAAAATGAAGTGACCTCAGTAACACACGTCCAGTTTAAGATGTGATACACTTCCCCTACTTACTCATCAAGCCATAGCAGCAATTTAAAATATATGGCTTTTTTCTTTTCTATCACTTTGGTGATCACACAGCATAGGTGACTGCTAGAAATGGGTTGAACAGCCGCAAATATATTATTAGTGGTCATTGTGTGTCTCACTTCTTTTCAGTGAGACATCAGAAATCTTAACTGCCTGTTGCTTTTAATCAGGCTACTCCTCCAAAGAGATTGACATTTCTAGCAGTCACCTATGCTGTGTGATCACCAAAGTGATAGAAAAGAAAAAAGCCATATATTTTAAATTGCTGCTATAAGCCTCCCACTCTGATCACCACAATAAAGGAAAAGCAAAAATGACAACTAAATGAATGTAGTGTTACAACATACCACAGTTTTCTTTCAAAAACATCTAGAAAATCTACTTTGCAAGAAAGAACTGTTCCCAAAGAGTGGAGCATCTGCTGCTTCCACTATTTCTGGTCAAATTAATTGACAGGAAAGCACTGGACATAAGAGCAACTGCTATCTGATGCTTATGTTAAGGAGAATACTAATGGAATGCATGTTTATGTAATTGTAGTGCGTACAATGTGACCTAAATTATTGATTTAATATTTGTAGTCTCTCACCAAAAACTCCCCTACCAACTGTTTTACCTTGGGCTATCATAACCTGTACTACTGTGGTTTAACAACTTTTTAACCACATAAGTCTGTTAAATGGCTGTTAACTTTTTCTCCCTTCATTATTTTCTGTCAATACTGATGTGCCACAGGGCTCCATTCTCGGCCCCTGTATTCTTTAATGTATTCAGTGACAATTTACATTGTCTCACCAAGCTTTCCTCGTTGAATATGTTGATAATTCCATCCTAATATGCATTTCCAACAACCTAAATACATCTTCAGAGAATTACTCAAGAAGCCTTAAATTCTGTTGAAAGTTGGCTACAGGATAATACTCTGCTACTATATCCTAAAAAAACTAAATTACTACTTTTTTCCCTAAAATCCCATTGCCATGAAAAAAAACTTTAAAATTTCTTAAGTAATGCCATGAATGAAATTACCCCACATACAAAACTACTTGGCATGACCATCTTCAGCAATTTTGAATTTGATTTGCATATCCACAACAGCATAAAAAAGGGCAGCAGAAACTAGGCACACTACAGTAGATTAAAGAAATTCCTTACCGGTCAAGGTAACTCTAGCTAACACTTACCTTGTCTCCTATATGGAGCCCCTATTGTGATCAACCTACAAGCCTTACTTAGTTCTAAACTTGAACAGTGCTATAACAAAGTTGCCAGATTCGTTTGCAACAAACCTTACTAGACCCACTACTATTGAACACCTAAAACTACTTAAATGCTCAAGCTTCCTCAATACTTACCTTATACTTATGTCATCTTAATCCATAAAATCATCCATACCCCATCTTCCTACCCCAGAGACCCCCACTCTAATGCTATCTTCTAAATTGTCCCCTTCAGTCAAATAACTGCTTTCCATCTACAAACCACAAAGGGCTGCTGCGGTCGGTTTGTATTCCAGTAGTGTAGCTAGAATTTAGAATAAAATTCCTATATCAATCAAATCTATCATATACCTTCAGCTTTTCAATCCATTACTAAAATAGCACCAAAATATCTTGCCACTAGTCCAGATAAACGCTCCAAACCAAATAAAAGTATAAATGTAAAAAAATGCAGGTGCAGGAGTAAACTTTTATTTAGGATATAAACACTGCAGGTCAGATAAGCGCTTTCACTCAATACAATGAGCTTCATCTGATGAAGCTCATTGTATTGAGTGAAAGCGCTTATCTGACCTGCAGTGTTTATATCCTAAATAAAAGTTCTTGGCTACATTTGGACTCTGCTTCGCTCCTGCACCTGCATTTTTTACATTTGTACCATTACTAAAATACTTCCTCTGTGCCTCCTGGCTTTGTCCCTGCCCTTCATCTGAGACATAGCTCTTTAACACCCATCATCACTTTTCTTATACAATCCTTTAAAGCACTAAATCACTTGACCTGCTTATCCCAGTCAAATAACCTCACTTTACTGTACATATTAAACTACTATACTTACCTGTAATTAGCACAACCAAATTACTATTCCATCACTACTTTTCTGTTAACACTCAGACCTGTTTATCTCCTCAAAAACCTCACTCTGTTATATTTCTTAAATTACTCCTACCTGTCTTATACACCACTCTTCACTCTGTAAAGTCTGATAAGAGGCTTGTAAATTTAATGTTTGCGAATATCCATACAATTCTTTATACTGAGGAGTTGTTATGCTTTGTATTAACTGAAATTGCCTTACAATCAATATCTATTGTAGATATTGATTGTATTATGATACATTGGAGGTTTTCTCCCCAGGACTCTGCTAAAAAGGGCATCTGTGCCCAGTTGGACTTACCTGGTAAACAAATGTCAATAAAATAAATACATATTTCACTGCTTCTGACTTCCCCCATTTGCTGCCACTACAGTGGTTTTATCTGTACTCTTTCATCCTGTGTACCTTCAGTTTTGCATTGCATCCCCCTAGCCTTTGCTGAAGTTCTTGCTCAGAGTTTGCCTGCAGTGCCACATCATCTGCATACAGCAACTTTTTCTGATCTATCCTCCTGACTTATTTGCTAATGTAATCCCTCACCAGTATGTACAGCAGAGGGCTCAGAACCGAACCTTGATGCACATAGACTTCCATTGGGAATCTCCCTGAGACCAAACACGGTTCGTACCCGAGTCATTGGGTCCTAGTACATAGCTTGAAGTAATTCTACTAATGTGTCTAGGACTTGGGCCACTATAGGACTACCCAAATCAGCTAATTTTGTTATATGCTTTCTCCGAGTGTAGGAATGCCCAGTTGGACTCTTTCCTCATCTCTAGCTTTTTCTTCAATATCTGTCTTGCTACAAACGTCAGGTTGTATTTTATCCTTGATATGAATCTGAACTACTAATTTTTCATCTTACTTTCTACTACTCTGCATATTTGTTTATTAATCACAGTTTCCAGAATTTTCATGCACTGCAATTGAAGTTCAGTACCTTTTATACTGCCCACAGCAGTGAATGTCCCCTTTTTCTTAAAGTGGCACTAGTATGCTTATTCTCCAGTCATCTTTGATATGCCTTTCGCTTAGTACTGCTATGAGTACCCTCAGGAGCCATTTCTCACCTATCCCACCGAACATTGTTATTGTATCTGATGTGGCCTTATCTGAGCTTGCTGCGGTCTGTGACTTCAATTTTCTTAGTGCTGCTCTTACTTCTTCTAGAGTGGATTCTCTTCTTTCATGGTAGACTGTCTGGGTAGTACAGCTTTCATCATTCAGAAGCTGCTAGAAGTGCTCCTTCCATCTGCCTTGGATGCCTTGTGGCCTGGTGAGCAGATTGTTGCTGGCATCCCTTAGGAGGGATGTGTTGACTACTTTGTCTTTGTTTTGCCTTGTTTCATCTGCTGAGTCACTTTCCAGAAACCAGTAGAGTGCTTGTGATGCCTTGATCTTTGCTATTGCAATTTCGTCAGCATTCCTTCCTAGCTTAGTTCGTCTTTTATTTCTCCCACTTTTTCCTAATGACTTGTGCAGTCCACCACTAACTTTCATTATGTACCGTATTTCTATACCTGGCTTGGCTGAAGATCTATTTTATAGTCTTCAAGCATGCTTTTTTTTAAAGCGCTGCCATTCTTCTTCAATTCCCAGTTCCACTTTCTTTTTCTTCCTGAGATGCTAGAGCTCTGAGTATTTCCTTGAACTCTTGTGCTTTGTCTCCACTGTGAACTTCCAGGTCTTCAGCCTGGTTTCTGTTAAAGTTGGTTTTCTCTGACCACTGCTCACAGCTGATTGTGTCAACCATTGGTTTATGCTGTGGGATGATTGTGTAATCTCTAGTTCTACCCCACTGCCCTTTCCTTACTATAAGCAAGTTTACCTGAGTTGCATGTTGGCCACTCATGTATGTGATCATGTGACTTTGTCTTGGTCACCATCAAACCATTTGCCAGACAGAAATCTAGAAAGACCACTCGGTCTTCGTTCCTGTAGCCCCACCCATGTAGACCCAGGCAGTACGCATAGCCCGTTCTGCCTATTCTGATATGTGCATTCAGGTCACCCTTTATCAACCCCAACTCATGTCTTGCTTTATCTAGTAGGTTCTTTAACTGCAACATGAATGCACTTTTTCCCCACTATCACAACCCTGCTGTGGAGCATAGGGCACTATTCATAATCTTAACATATTATTACACTGGAGTATGAATGCCATGAGTTTGTCACCAATTCTGATGACATCCTTCACAGTCTTCTGAGGCCTATCCATCACTGCAATTCCCAGACCATTTCTAGTCTGTCTTCTTCCTGAAGAAGTAATAGACTCTGGCTTTCAAGTCAAGTGGCTTTGCTGCACTGCTCTTCCATTTTATCTCCTGGATGCATAGGATGTTCCGTCTCCTCCTTACCATCATGTTGTTCACTTGCAAGCTCCATCCTGTCAGTGAACTTAATTGGAGTGCAACAATTCTTAATTTGTGTATGGCAGATTGGTGTTATGTCTAGATTTTGCACAACAGAGCTTTCACAGGTAACACAAGCTGAGCAGCTGGACACTGGTGAATACCTTATTGACCAAAGGCTGCTGGGCTTTTTTGGGGGGTACATACTTGCTAATAGGGACACATGCACCCCTCCTGCTGTTAGTATGGGTCCCTGGTATAAGTAGGACAAGTTCTCAATCACACTGATTACTGGCAAATATCCTTGCTTGTTTGGCAATTTTATTCAATACAACCAAATCACCTAGTGACACATTTTGCACAGTTAAGTGATGAGCCCTGCCATGGCAGTGTGTGAACCACATTCTTGTATCTTGAAGATACAGTGCAATAGAGTAGATGCCCAGAATTGTTGGTCTGTACACTTTCCCCTACAGAGCCCTATTTAGAGTCTGTGCTGCTGCCCACAACTCCATTCTTGGTTGCGTTTAAGATGGAAGCACTCTGCATGTTTTGGGGAGGTAGCAGATACCCCACAAAGACACAGGGAGAACATGCAAATTCCATACATGCATTGACCAGAGGCCAGGATTGAACCTTGTAAATGCTCCCAGATGTTTTTATTTATTTTTACCTACTCTTCACCAGTATACATACAATTATAATCTATATATCAATGGCATCTTGCTGAGATTCTGTTTAAAACAGGCTCCACTATGTGACAATACTCCTCAGGACTGTAGAATAAATTCATTTCCTGCAGTGTAGAATAAATTCATTTCCTGCAGTGTAATATGCCCCTTTTCTTGCTGATTTCCTATTTCCACTCCAATCATGGAAATAAGATCCCATGTGTGTGTGTTTGATTTGTTTATTTTTTTTATTATACAGAACCTACATTTGTCTGTTTCTCCCACATGTTCAATGGACTTTGTAAACCAGCATGTATGTTGTCCACTGTCCTGAGCTGCCATTATTAATCTTTCATCCTTTGGCTTCAGCTCGCTTCTCCTTAACCATTTAAACATCGAATCCTGATCAACATGAAGTTGTTCCATGAGGTCTGTGTGCTTGCCACTGTATTTATGGTTTTTCCACACTTTTCCCCTTGTCATCTGATCCTTCTCCTTAAATTATTTATTTTCTTGTTTTGGCACATTCGGTTGCTGCCTGATTTTTGTCTCCTTGTTTGATTTCCATTCCCACTTGCCACCGGAATAATTCCGCTAAAGTAAGTGCTTAGCAGATATGTATGCAGTTGCATTTTTACAGATCTGTACATGTAATCAATTTCATGGAGGCCCGTACCTTCTTCAGAGCATGGGATATATAATCTTAGTATGCACTAATTTTCGTGGAGGCCCGTACCTTCTTCAGAGCATGGGATATATAATCTTAGTATGCACTAATTTTCGTGGAGGCCCGTACCTTCTTCAGAGCATGGGATATATAATCTTAGTATGCACTAATTTTCGTGGAGGCCCGTACCTTCTTCAGAGCATGGAATATATAATCTTAGTATGCACTAATTTTTTTTCATGTATCCTCTGATAAGCCTGAAGCATTTTTCTTGTTTTTCTTTCAAACTAATCGAGTACCTTATGGGACTAGTGAATCACATCAGAACTGAGCGTTAAAAACAGGAAGAGCAAATTGGTTTATAGCTTGGACTTTATTTCTAGATGTCAAGGATGTTTTCAGCATTAGTGTTATTCTTCTGAGTTATTCCTTACTGAGTTTTATTCACATTTCTTCATGTTTTATTGTAGATTCTTCATCAGTTCTCAAATATTAATATACTACTTCCTATTCAAGTTCCTTTACATCACATTTCTGTCCTGGATCACTATTTTCTTTGTACTGCAACTTTCCTGCTTTAAATATTACTTTAGCACATTTATCAAGACCAAATGTCAATCTTATATTATCTGAGAGAGTTTTAATTGCATGCAGTGTTGCTTTCAACTCCTCATCTGGTGAACTACAAAGTTTTAAGTCCTCATCAAAAAGTAGATAAGTCTTTAAGCATTTTTTTTTCTGGGAGCCAATTTGTAACCGGTTCTAATCTGTTAAGTAAACAGCTTAATGGGTTAAGGGCAAGACTACACATCTGCGTTAATAATCACCCTGGAATATCCCGCTTTGAGTTTTTATCTTTGGGATAATAATTTGACATTTGTCATTGCTTAATAGCAAAGTGGTTTGCCACAGTTTCATGGTCACTGTAATGTAATTGATCAATGTAGGGTGTATTTTCTATGTATGTAAGCACTTTTTTATCCATGAATGTGGGATGCTGTCATATGCTTTTTTGTAATCTTTACATGCCATACTTGGATTCTTCCCCTTTTTACAATTCTCCATTGTGCTTTTATTTAGCAACAAATGATCCTTTGTTCCTTATGACTTTTTTTGTTGCTCCTTTGTTCTATTGCCATAATTAAGTTTTCTTCTTAATGACTGTAAACTGTGACTGCATCCATTTCAGTGTATGGTTTGTATGTTGTTGGAAGGCAAATTATTGGCCTGTAGTTTTAAGGAGGATTATCATTTTTCTTCCTGCTGGCCAGGTTTGTGCCTTCCAGGATGCACATATAAGCTGTTCTTACTCCGGGCTAATTCTTTATGGAAAAATGTGTTTAGCCAGAAGTTAGGTACTGCATGTGGGTCTGGAGTTTTCCGGTTATGAGCTTTTCTTAATTTTTTTCCATTTCTGTGGCTATTTCATCCTGATGCTCATTGTGTTACACTGCTGCAGTCATTACACTTGGGTTATCCTGCCGTCAGGCGGTTCCCCAGTCGGCCTGAGTTCCAAAGTCTTGGTCTGGCGTCTGCTGCTGTCGTCTCCTCCCTGACGTTAGTGCGGCAGGGGTATATAAGATGCAGCCGACGCCATTTTCTTCAGTCTTTCTTGCCGCATGGTGCCCAAAGCAAAAGCAGTTTTGCAAGTGCCGGTCAGCCGTCTCCTGAGATTTTCATTCTGAATCCAGAACCAAAGTCTTCTACAAAGCTGGGGAAACTTTTTCTTGCCTCAGACCGATGTTAGTAAAAGTTATTTCTTGTGGGAAGCAAATACATCATAAGGATTTCCATTCTTATTGTATCCCATGCCTAGGCCCAGACCACGACGTCACTGGTTGTCGGTTTTGTGCTAAGTTTAACAAGCGCACTATTAAACATCTGTTTGATTTTGCCCAACATTATTTTGGTAGAAAATTCAATTATACTATGCCATTGGAACTTCTGACATAATATGACAGAATACATAAAAAGCGCAAAGACAAGGATAGGCATCCGAGGCCCAAAACTGACAAAGCCTCTTCTAGGCCAGTTGCTGGTTCTCTGGTTTTCAGCGAGGTGCCTTCGCAGCCCCTGACTACTGCTTCTGTAGAACCACAGGCCGGCTCTGACTCCCATGTGGAGATGGCTGGGCCTTCAGATGCTAATGTTATTCAGCCTACCAAAACTAACCCTTCAGAGGGATCCGGAGTAGCTGAGCTGCCCGCAGTTTCAGAGGGTGTTTTCATACCTACTCAGTTAAGCATTAAACCCTCTGCTAAGTCTAAACCAGCTTTAAAATCAAAGAAACCAATACAGCATTCTCCAGCACAGGCCTCCATGCCTAAGAAACAAATGCTCAAAATGGCCGAAGACCTAATCACTCTGATCAGGGGGTCCCATCCTCCTCCTGATAAAAGGCCTAGACAGGATGCAGACTGACTCATCCGACCAGGTGTCCATTTCTTCAGATTCATCCTCAGACCTAGGATATTCTTTACCCCCTTATGAGGATTCTAATGCTAAGGAGTCAATTCCATCAGCCTCTCCACCTGAGGACTACTCCTTTGGGGAAACCTTGCATACCATGAGGGAGCATTTCCATTGGGAAGGCCAGGATTACTCAGAATCCAAGAAAAGGCTCAGAGACTTACTTTTATTACCTCAACACAGACCCCTTGCTATTCTGCCAGTGTTAGATATTGTGGATGATGTGTATACTGAATCCAGCTTAAATCCTGATTCCTTACCTCCAGCCCCAGTTAAACCTGACTGGTACTAGAGAGTCCCTGACTCTCTCAAATTTCTGTACAAAAGCCCTGTTGCTGACCCTGAAACTATATTTCTCAAGGACCAAAAGGGGTTAAGGCCTCATCAGCCAAGAATCCAGTTCCCTCTTACAGAGATTCCAGAACATTAGACAGATGGGGAAAGAAAGTATATATGTCTGCAACTTTAGCAATGGAAGCCTTAAATTGCCGGTTTCACATGCTAAAATATCAGCAACTTTTACTGTCTTAGTTGAAACAAAAAATGCTTCCAGATTCAGATCCTCCTACTTTTAAAGAGATGCAGGATTTATTGCATGCAGCTGAACGGGTGGGAAAACATACTTTGCAGTGTGGTTTTGATTCTTTAGAGGCCTCCTGTAGAGCAGCAGTTACAGGCTCTGTCATTAGAAGACATGCTTGGTTAAAAGAACATACGTTACCAGATGATGTTAAAGCTAAATTATTGGATGCACCTTTGCAGCAGGATGTGTTGTTTGGAGTTAAGGCAGAAGAGGTATTAAAGAAAATGGAGGATAAGGCAAAATCTATGCAAACGGTGAAGGATTTCTTACAGGTTCAACCTCCTAGATGTAGCAGAAATTGGCCAACTAAGAATTGGTCCTTTCCAGTTACAGACAGACCTCAAAGGGGCAGATAGAGACATCCAAGAGGTAGAGGTCAACCACAAGGAACTTGCAGGCCTTGACAATGGGTTGC
Organism: Protopterus annectens; assembly: GCF_019279795.1. Lineage (NCBI taxonomy): Eukaryota > Metazoa > Chordata > Ceratodontiformes > Protopteridae > Protopterus > Protopterus annectens. Next base: position 130,245,137 of record NC_056739.1, on the reverse strand, counting down.
ATCAGGCCAGAAAGAAGGGGAAGACAGGCCCCAACCATATAAAAAGCAGCCCCAATGACTTCCCACTACAGCTGCCAAACCACTCTCTTTTGGAGCCCCCTTGGGAGGAAAACTGCCACTTTTCTATCACAATTGGCATATATCACCAAAGACAAATGGGTTCTCAACATTGTATTTCAAGGTTACAGGTTCCACTTTCACACACTGCCATGGTTAAAAGGAATGCCAAATCAGCCACCAAATCAATGGGCAGAGGCTCAAAAACAAATTACAGCACTCATGGATATGAGAGCTATTCAAAAGGTACCACCACAGGAGCAAGGACAAGGATTTTACTCAAGACTTTCTGGTTCCCAGAAAGGACAAAGCCTGGAGGCCCATTCTGGATCTTTCTTCTCTAAACACTTAACTGGATGTTCCGAATTTCAAAATGTTGACACTACAGCAGCTTCTTCCCATGCTGGGCAAGAAAGCTTGGCTCTTGACATTGGACCTCAAGGAGGCATACCTGCATGTCCTTATCAGACAAAACTGCAGAAGATACCTCAGATTCATAGCTGGTTCAATGCACTATCAATTCTCTGCACTGCCCTTTGGCTTATCTACTACACCCAGGGTCTTCACAAAGTGCCTGGCACCAGTAATTGCATTTTGCAGACAGAAAGGAATTCAAATGTATCTGTACCCGGAAAGTTAAGTTGCCTGGGGTACACAGTAAACAAAAAGAAAACAAAACTAGTGCCCTCACAAGAGATAATATTCCTGGGTGCCAGCTTGAACACAACGGCCCAGATGGCTTATCTCACGCCAGACAAGCAAGGACAACTGACTCAATACTTTCAATTGATGGCAACAAATACCCAACTCCCTGCAAGAAAAATTCTGCAGGCCTTGGGTTACATGGCATCTTGCATACTACTAATTCCATATGCCAGACTGCATATGAGGAAACTACAATGGTACCTAAAGAATGTATGGTCTCAACACTGTCAAAGTTTGGAAACTATACCACTAATTCCTTGCCTTCAACAGGAGTTTCAATGGTGGGCTCAAGCTTGTCACCTCAACAAGGGACAGCCTTTTACTCAAACCACCGCCAGCAAACACTGGCAACAGATGCATCGGATTACGCCTGGGGAGCACACATGGCAGGCAACTGTATTCAGGGCAAGTGGCCCGCAGAACAAAGGCATCTTCACATCAATCAAAAAGAGATGCTAGCTGTACAAAATGCCCTTATAGCTTTCAAGGACCTGCTGCATCCAGGGCAACAGCTACTAAAGACAGAGAACATTACAGTTATGTGGTACATAAACAAGCAAGGTGGCACTCACTCCTACCCCCTCTGCAGGCAAGCCATGACCTTGTGGAACACGGCTCTAAACTATCAAGTTCATTTGTAAGCACAATTCCTGCCTGGAGAGAAAAACACACTGGCAGACGACTTGAGCAGAAATATCATGGAATCCCACGAATGGGAATTGAATCCACAAATATTCACAATGATAACACAGAAATGGTGGAGCCCGGATATAGATCTGTTTGCATCCCCAATGAACTGCCAGCTACAGAAATTCTGCACAAGGAGTTACCATCCACAAGCATGGAAAGTGGATGCCCTCTCATTCAGCTGGAAAAACCTACAAGTATACGCTTTCCCACCACTACCTCTCCTGCCAAAGGTACTCATAAAAACCAGGCAAGAAGAGCCAAAGATGATCCTGATTGCACCAGACTGGCCACGCCAGCACTGGTACTCAATCTTAAAGAACTTAGCACAAGGACCACCCTGGATTTTGCCTCAAATCCCACATCTGCTGACTCAGCACAACAATCAGATACTACACAGCCAGCTAAAGACCTTTTAAACCTAGCTGCATGGAAAATTCCGTAGTCAAGCAAGCAGTGCCGCTCTCCAAAGCTGTTATGGATGTCATTCTGGAGGCCAGAAGGCCTAGTACCAGGAAAGCCTATTTGGATAAATGGAAGAGATTCTGTGCCTGGAACCAAGCTCACAGCCTTGACCCTCATGTCCCAAACATTCCTCAGATACCACAATATTTAACTGAGATGCTGGACAAAGGCCTCTCCTTCTCATCCATCAAGATCCATGCCTCTGCCATCTCTGCTCATTACAACACAGATCCACCAATTTTCTCTAATCCTTTGCTAAGACAGTACCTCAGAGGGGCTAAAAACATAAGACCGCCCCGTAGAGCACCTACTCCAACTTGGGACCTCAACTTTGTTTTGTAAAAATTAACTTTACCTCCTTTTGAGCCAGCTAACACAGCAGAATTAAAATATATCTCTTGGAAAACTGCTCTGCTCCTGGCAATAACATCCGCACGAAGAGTTTCAGAATTACAGGCACTAATGGCAGTGGAACCTTTCCTCATTTTCCACCAGGACAGGGTGTCTTTAAGAACTAACCCTACGTTTATGCCAAAGGGTGGTATCCAGTGTGGCTCTAAACCAAACTATTCCTTTGCCAACTTTTTATCCAAAACCACAGAATAAAGGGGAGAGACTACTGCATTCCTTTGACATTCACAGGCAGTTACGCTTCTACTTGGACAAAACTAAAGCTTTCAGGAAATCTGAGCAATTATTGGTAGCATATGCTGCAGGAGCACAGGGAAGAGCCATTTCAAAACAGACTATTTCAAAATGGATAGGACATTGTATACGTTTCTGCTGTACACACCATGGGAAACCTGTACCTAGCAGCATTAGATCTCACTCCACTAGGGCAACAGCCACTTCAACTGCCTACCTCAGAGGAGTACCTACCAAGGATATTTTGGAAGCGGTAACTTGGAGTTCTGTACATACCTTCACCAAGCATTACCATCTTCCTCTGTACTCTAAATCCAGAGCTGGTTTCACCACTGCAGTGCTGCAGGGCCTTATAGCCACCCCTAATGCCTTACAGAACCAGCCACCCTACCTCTTGTTTGGGATTCTACCCAAGTGTAATGACTGCAGCCATGTAACACGATGAACATAGTACAGTTTTGTACCTACCATAAATGTAGATGTTGGAGTGTATATACTGCTGCAGTCCAGGTTACCCTCCTTCTCCTCTTACTTGCTGGTACGTACCTATGTCTTCTAGCCTGTACTACCTATGAGGAGTATTTGCTGGTAGCTGAAAGTTATTGTTTGCTTTTCTTATGTATGTTTTATTAGCAATTTGAATTGCCTACCTATTTGGGGGCACCTGACATCTGGGGCAAGAAAAACTGAAGAAAATGGTGTCTGCTGCATCTTGTATACCCCTGCCGCACTGACGTCGGGGAGGAGGCGACGGCAACCAACGCCGGGCCAAGACTTTGGAACTCAGGCCGACTGGGGAACCACCTGAAAGCAGGATAATCCAAGTGTAATGACTGCAGCAGTGTATACACTCTAACATCTACATTTATGGTAGATACAAAACTATACTTTTCATATCCTGCACATTTGAATTTCTCATTGCTGCATTTAATTTCTTCATCCATTCAGCATCTTTATGTTCCACAGGATCTTCATCATTTTTCTTCAAAATGTGTCCATTTTTTTTTCTTTTTCCTGTGGTGTTTCCATTCCTTTGCTTCGTTTCCCAGTTTTCTATAAAACATTTGTGGGTCATCAATGAATTACTTATGTTATGCAGATAAATACAAAGAAAAAGCACATCTAAGTTTTTTTGTCTTTGCTGATATTTTTAGTTTATTATTTACAGTAAAGTACCACAGATCCTGGTCTGTTCTGATACTGTGTTGCTTTTACCATATCTTTCTATTTTTGTTGATCTGTTACTTTTTCTGTATTCTTCTAATGTGACATTTGTCTTAATTGCTTTGTTTTCTCTCTCTGCTGCTTTCATTATGTCATTTTGTTTATTCCCTTCCTCTTAATGCTCTGTAATTTTATGGTAAAATTTGTTATTAAATTAGCTGTGCTGTAATATATCCTGTTTACTTCTGTTATCACATGAATTACTGTTAATAGCCTTGATTACTGTATTTGTCTGTTTTATCAGACTTCTAATAATTTGTCTTCTTTGTGTAATTTTTTCTTCTATCCCTGTTGTGTACCTCTCTATTAAATCAAGTAACTCTTCCCTTAGATCATTTTCTTCTAAATTGAGGGCACATTCTTTGCTCTCGGTTTCCTGCAGGCATTCTACAGAATGTTCCAGAATGTCTTTCTATGACATTTCCTCTGCAGCTGCATCCGGTGTCATACATTGCCCTTTCATATGGGAATTCATCGGTCCCTCACTCTCTAAAGTTGCCTGCGTCAGAGTTGCCACTGTTTCCTGCTCCTTCCTTTGCAACTTCAGATGAATTTTTGTACTTTGTTTCCTGTTGAAGGCTCCAGGGCATCGTCATGTGGTAAGTGATCAGATGTCTTGTTCCGCTTGTTTCTCTTTAATTTGAGGACTCACTTTTCCATCATGCTGTGGCATTACCTGAGTTGGGTTTTCTACATGCACTAAATTCTTCACTTTACAGGTAATCCATAATTTCAGTTTCTATTTCTTTAACTTCTCCATTGATAATCATCTTTTGTTCTTTTCCCTTTGTTTTCTTATTTTTTGTATTGTGAACTTTTCCATATCCTGGTGCCTTTGCTGCAATATCTTTGGTTCTTTTTTGTATTGATGAATTTTGCTTTCTCTCTTGTATAAATATTGCACCATATTAAATATTTTTTTGTTTCCAATGTCCGTATTTCACCTTCAGATGTCTTCTGCTCCACACCGTTCTTCTAATTTAGAGGGATTCATTATTTTATCATGCTGCAACGTACCTTGTGTTAGACTTTACACAATAAATCCTTCACTTTGCATGTATTCCATAACTTTAGATTTCTTTAACTTATTTACTAATCTTCTGTTCTACATTTCTCCTTTGTGTTATTTTTTATTTTGTGAAATTTTCCATATCTGGATGCTTTTGCCTGTATTTCTTGTGTGTATATATAGCTGTTTGGCTGGCTGGTTATCTACTTGCAATCAACTAAGTACGAGCTGAGTTAAGTGTACTTTGTTCTGCACAGTACTGTATTTTATTAGTTTCATTGAGTATTGTGGTCTCTCTCTCCAGTTTGCCACCCTTCTCTCCCTGTTCTTGTGATGTTAATCGTGGTGGCTTTGGAATTGCCTGCCTTTCCTGTAAATTTGTGTTTGAACACTCCTCCTGGGCCCGTCTCATTTGCTCACTCAACTGAATGCAATGAGGTCATATTTTGATTTCAGACACTCCTACCAGTCCCATCTCTTCAGCTGTATCCACTGTGTACAGAGAGAGCATTTGGGAAGGACAACCCCTGTAGTCTCTTAATCGTGCTGTATTCCATCCCTCTCCACTAAGAAAAATAAATGTGTTTATACTTTATTCAGCTGCTCTTACTGTCTTACTGTAACGGTCTTCTTCCTTCTTTATTACCTTAGTTTGCTGTTCTGTGTGCTTTTAAGTGTTCAAGTACTCTTATTCTGCACTTATTACTGCTTGTTTGAAGCCCGATTAAATGTCTGCTATTGTAAACATTTTAGTTTTGGTTTTAGCACTTGTGCTTCAGGCCAGTTAAGGATTTTGTGGACAAACCCTCATCAACCCTGCTCTCCCCAAGTCCACCAAGTATTCAGAGCACTATGTCTGGGCAAATCCCATCAGTTTCTCCTGCCAGTCTGGTAGACACGGGCATACTGAGACAGTGTAGCAACCGCCTCATGTTCACAGTCACTTTCTCCTAGCACGTATTTTTTTTTTTTTTTTTATTGTACTAGGCTAATGGGCCTGGAGCCTTTACAAGCCTAGCCCATGTGATTACCATGGCATCATGCCACCTGACCTTCGTTCCCAGTGCCTCTGTCGAGTAGAGCCACTGGAGAGATCCCTGGGGTGAATTTTCTATTTCCCATCCACTCATGAAGATTCTTCTACTTGCGAGAGATGCATCTACATCAGTAAGCTGGAATCCATGCTCCCTCACACTACAGTCAGTACTCCTAAGAGGAGATTGCCAGTACAAGCACCACACCACCCATATCAGAGCCACACACCCACCTATGCAGGAGTCCTCAACAAACACTTACCTAAACAAGAGTCCCCCAAAACACACTCCCACACACAATGCCAATCACATTGCATAAAGTAGTCGACACACCAGTGTCTCACAAACACAGCTCTGTAGGCATAACAATAAACCAATGCAGCCCATAAGGCACAGTAAACCAAACATACTAATCATTTGTGACTCATTAGTGAGACAAACTGTTCCCCTCACCAGGCTCAACAAGAAAAATGTCACGTTCAGGTGTTTGTCAGGCGCTAGAATCCACCACCTCATACACGCACTTAAGTCTCTCCACAACGGGTACAAATATGACACTCTCATTGTCCATGTTGGTGTGAATGACTTGAGTCATACCTCCTTGGACTATATGAAGAGAGACCTGATTGAGCTCTCGGAATATGTGCTCCAGGCAGGTGTGACTGTAGCCACGAGCAGCATCCTTCCTTCACCAAGAATGATGCCACAATACCAACAAATTATTGACTTCAATTGACTTGGTTTTTGGTGTCTTTTAAAGGGAATCCAGTATCTGCCTGGGATGACATGGTTGATAGGCCTCGTTGCATTGCAAGAGATGGTCTCCACCTGTCACCCCTGGGGTTCCGGATCTTGGCCAGGACTCTTGCCGCCTCAATTGTGCCTTTTTAGGCCATATTCCAAAAACAAATCTTCCAACATGAAAGATCTGTCAAAAAGCAAATTGAAGCTTATGCTGCTAAATGCTAGGAGCCTTAATCTGAAAATGCACTCACTGGAGGCTCTACTCACATTGGAAGATGCCGATATCTGTGCAGTCACAGAAACTTGGCTCAGGGCTGCGGAGAGCACCCCTACCTTACCAGGCCATACCTCATTCCACACTTTCTGACCCCAAAATGAGGTTAGAAAGACTAAGGATGGTGGAGTCTCTATCTTTATTAAAAACAAGTAATCCTCCATCAAAGGTCCCTGATTTTGGTGTGGAATTTCAGCATTTTAAAACCTGGATAATGACTGATTAAAAGATTTACTTAACTGTACCTATCTGGAATGATACAGAAGCAGCACAGATACAAACGGATACAGAAAATGGACAGGGAAGGATGGGCCCAGAAAATATGAATTCAGAGACTTTTTCTAAACTAGAAAAGCAACTGAAATGCATGCAGGGTCTCTACTGGGGAACACATTTATTGACAACAAAGCATAGATAAGAGACTACCCAGGGGACTTAGATTGAACAAAATACCAATGTGGAAAAGTATGGATCATTCACTTTATAAGGAATGGGAAGATATTTTAGAGGATGCTGGCTACAAACGTATTCATCTGCTAGTAAGGAACAGCCTTAGTGTGCAGGAAGCTAGAAAGGCTGATATCACATCTTTAAAAACATTAGAAAATGAGAACCACAGCGACCTAGATGCTAAATTTGAGATGCTTAAAGAAAGAGTGAAAGGGTATGAGCAGTCCATTAAAAGAAAGGTACAACAATAACAGGAGAACCAACAACAGACAAGGTTTTAGTTATAACGGGGGATATAAGAGAAAGTATAACCGGGCCAGCAGACCTCAATGGGATTTTCCCAGGGGAGATCCTCGCACAATACAGGACCACCAGGAGGCTGCCCCCCGACATCTCATTCACCACCATCCCCATCAGCTATCAGCACTCCGCAGAAGCCTTTGACATCACAGAAGGATTAGGACAGGGAACATAAGCCACAGAGGCAACCAAAATTGACAGAGTTCTAAAGGACAATTTACAGGATGACCGGGACCACAGACAATCCAGCTACCAGGAGCAGCAACACCTTCACAGAGACCAGTTTCTTCAGGAAGACAAATATCGACACCACAGACATCCACCACCACCACACCAATACCAAAGCCAGTACCAGAACAAGACCGGCGACCACCACCAGAGCTTGTCCCTCTTACCAGGTTCCCCCCTACCACAGTGAGGAATACTGCTACAACCCACAGAGATTCCAGAAAGCAGAGGAGGAATTCCAGAGGTCTCAGACTCTGTCCACAATCCCCCAGGGAGACAGGAGAGCCAAACAGTGGACGGGTGAGGGAAATACAATACCTGGGCAATCCCGACTGGAACCCAGGCTCTGACGGAGGAACCAGCCACAATAACAGGTCCCACAATAACAGGTGCTCATCTTATTTGGAACCACTCTGTTAAAGCACTGACTGAAGATGAAAAGTGTGTTGTCCAAAGGACTTATTTTTGTACCAAGCTGCAGGAGTGAGGTTGCTCAGGTACTGATAGACCTTTAAAATGTTTGTGAGGAAGCTCAACTTAAGGGTACAGTACTGTGGCAAAATTAATGACATTGAAAATAAGCCTATTGAAGCTGTAAAAAGGTCTAGCAGCTATTGTCCACCACTCCATCAAACATTAGCTGCTTTCGAAGTGAAATGCGAGATGAATATCAGGAAACTACTTAAACCTCCTAAGAAAAAACAACACAGGGAGAAAAACATTGATCGAGCTAGTCAATGATCAATCCAGCCGTGTAATGAAGGCAGACAAGGGAGGAAGTATACTTGTGACTGATACCACTAGCTACAACCAAAAGGTAGAGAACATGCTGGAGGATAACAGATTTTGAGTTATTTACCATGGATGACCTAAAAAGAGCATATGATTTATGGAACACTAATCTCACCACATTATGGGAAGAAAAATTTATTACTGAAAATCTTTATAATTTATGGAGCCCATGCCCACGTTTACCTTACTTTATTTTTTTGGGATACCAAAGCCACACAAGAACAGAGAAGACCCACCTTATAGACTGGTGGTAGCAAGTGGAGGTTCCCTTACTGAAGCCACAGCCATTTACCTGGATTACTTGCTGAAACCTTTAGCAGAAAAGAATAAGTCATACATAAGGGATTCAATGGATATTTTGAGGAAAATGAAAAACATTACACTGCAAGCTGACAGTATTTTAACTATTGATGTGGAAGCCTTGTACACGGTGCTCCCTTACAATTACTGTCTAACAGCAGCTATGGAGTCTTTTAAGAAGCATAAGGTTCACAGGCACAACTGCAAAAGTTAAGCAAACTCAATCTTGTACTGTACTTCAGTTTATTTACTTTCAATGGCAAACACTACAAACAAAAAAACTGGTATAGCAATGGGGGCTGCCATGGCTCCCAGCATAGCTAACATAGCCCTGGGCAAGTGGCAGGAGGATTTTGTGTTTAAACACAGACAGCATGCAGCATATCGCCTGCTATTTATGTTTTATTGATGACATCTTTATTGTGTGGGAAGGTGACACCTTGCAGCTTTGAGATTTTATCACTTACCTCAATCAAACCACCGCCTTCCTGAAGTTTACCTCTTCCCATATCTGTACTCCAATCACTTTCTTTGATATGCAGATTTCCAAGGACTCAAACAATAACAGAATTGACACTGATCTATTCAGAAAACCAATGAGGGTTAACTTATTACTCCACAGTAAAAGTCTACATCGTACAAAAACCAAGTATAATGTAGTGAAGTCCCAGGGCTATAGATTAGCTAGAATTACCACAGAAATTGATCAGTTTTTGAGAAACCTGAACAACTTAGAGAATGATTTTCTAGTGAGAGGCTATGAAAGTCAGATGTTAAAGCATATCCTGGAACCCATTATAGAACTGAAAAGGACTAAAGCACCTTCACTCTACTCCCCAGTAGAAAAATGTTAAGTAATCCCACAGAGAATAACAAATGCAAAAATAGCTGCATCCTGACCCTACACTTTGGATTATCACAGTATCAAAAATGTTGTTGAAGAAAACTGGGCCATTGTCACCGGAAACCTGTTTCTGATTAACATCTTAGGTGAAGCTCCATCCTTTGTTTATAGGAAGGCCAAGAACATTAGACGTTTTGTTGAATTTAAACCTAGACCGTATGAGAGAAACACTAAAAGATGTGAAGCTAATTGTATATTTTGTATATTTATACAGCAATGTATTTATACAGCAATGTGATAGTTTGTATTGCCCTTATTTATTTAAAGAAAATGATTAAAAACAGTGCAGGGGGTGACTAACGCTAAAGTAATTTACAGAGCATAGTGCAATGAATGTGATGCATTCTATGTGACCAAGACTGTAAATAAACTTATGTGTAGGATTTCATGTCATCTGTCAGAAATCCGCTCTGGATGTAAAAGTAATGCACTAGCCAAACACCTTTCTCTTCATAAAAGACATAGGTTTTAAATTCCAGATCCTGAATTGCATTGACATGGGTGATCTTGAAGGAGACATCCTGAATATTCTGGAGAAACATGCTCATGGCAGTTGAAGCTGAACTCTCTTAGGAAGCCTGGACTACACTACTACTGTTCAATTAAAAGTGTACTGGAACTTAGAAAATTGCCACATTGTTTACATGACTAATTTTATTTTATTCTACCAGTTGATTTTAAATACCATGTTAAATCAATTTTAATTGAAGTGTATATTTTGTTTCCATCATACATTTTTTCTTTCTTCTATTTCCACTTTATTCAAAATGATGTGTAATAACAATGCTAATTATACAGTAATAATTTTATAGATAGTTTTTAGGGTTCTTGTACACAGACCTGAATAAGTCTAGAAGGATGAAAGTGATCTTGGTTAACAATAGGTTATGAAAATAGCATGATTTTTACTATTGATTTTTTTACATGCAAAAGTGTATATGTATATATTTGTAGATTGCCAAATGGACTAAGGTATATTGTCTTGGATAAAATCACACTTAATAATCTGGTTAAATAAGAGGTACCACATCATTATAAATTTTATTTCAAGTACATAAGGGTTATATTATTACGGCAGCTACTACGTAGGACAGGACCAGCTTGAATGTCACACTGATGGGGATGTGAATTTAACGTGACCAATAACACTTTGTTTTACAGCACAATAAACCAATCCCTTGCCTGATAAAATGTGTGTGTGTGTGTATATATATATATATATATATATATATATATATATATATATATATATATATATATATATATCCCCTACTAAATACCAAACGTGCACATTCCCGATGCCCAAAATACTGAGACCAAAGATCCGAAGCACCAAAAATAACAGCAAAATTCAAAATCGTGAAAAGTATACCAAACCTACAGTACACACACACATTCACACGCCCTCCCCAGAACACAAACAAACCTACACTACAGATAAGCAGGGGGGGCAAGCCCTCCTGCACCCCCCCATGTGGGGGGCTTTGCCTCCACACCCGCTACTTAAATATTCTAACTCAAAGGTCGCACTACACAGGTACACATGAAAAAAACACCGCACACCACCATTCCCCTCGCGCGCACACATCACATACACAACACACACACTACAACCCCTAACCAAGACACACACACAAATACTTACCCTACCTTCCACCTACCCATTCACAAACCGCAACACCACAACCACAAATTTCAACATTTCTGATAATCGGGATTTTGAAACTCGCGCTTCTGATCTTTCAGTATTGTGGGGTTTCGGCACTCTGGTCTTGATAGTTTGAAATTCGGGATTTCAGTCTTTCGAGATTGTGTAGTGTTCCCATGTATGTGTGTGTGTATGCATGTATATGTGTGTGCGTATGTATATATATATATATATATATATATATATATATATATATATATATATATATATATATATATAAAGCTTGAGGAAACTATTATTCTGTTTTTGTTTTACTTGGCTCGCTTGTCTGTGTACTTAAAAAAAAAAAACAAGGTTTTCGACTGGAAACAGACCGCCTGCCTTGCTTGGGTTACTTTTGAATAGTTTGTAATTCTGTACAATATTTCAAATTATGTAGTTATTTTTTTTTTTACTTGAGTTTAAGTTAGCTACTTCTATTATTTGATCTGATTTAATATACAGTGATTAACTAGGGATATATGGACTGAAAATCTTCCACACACAAGTTTCTTGCACTGTTTTAGCTTTTTGGTTTACCAGCATGATGCACTGGAATTACTCCAGGTGCAACTGACAGTTGGCAAGACACCCATCCAAGTTATAGCCAGCTCTAGACCCTCCATGTCTCGAGGCACACACTTTTCTCCTACCTGGACGTACTGGACTCCATCAAGGTACCCCTTATCACCCTGATCTTTGGTGACTTCAACTACTCCACCATAGACTGGGGTGAACTATTCCTGCACTAATGCACTCGGCCAACAATTCCTTGACTTCATCTCCTGTAAAGCACTAGAACTGCTGGTCTCATCCCCCACAAGGGGAGATGATGTACTCGACTTGGTTCTCAACAGCATGGATGACCACTGCACCACTCCCATGGTATGCTCTTTCCTGGTGAGATCAGTCTCATTTGAAGTTTCTATGCCACCCAACCCCTCCCCAGCCATACCCAGGCCAAAAAACTTCTCAAAAGCTGACTACACCCTCCTAAGGGTGGGTATCGGCAGTTTCACACCACTGCCCCCCCTCTGATGCAGATGGCTATGCTGAACAGTACACCAGTGCAGTATACAAGCACCTGTACAGCTGCATGGACTCAGCCATACCCAACAGAACTAAAACCTGCTCCTCAAGGAAACGCACACCTGTCTGGTGGACATCCTTTATCAATGGGCTTTACAACAAAAGGAAGAAACTGATTCCAAATAGGAAAATCTTCCTCCTCTGCCTCAACAAGCAAATTAGATCATTAGTGAGAAACTCCAAAGCCAGTTATGAGTTGAAAGTAGCCTCTGAAACAAAGGGAAACTGCAAGTCCTTCCATTACATTAGGAACCTCCATGGCAAAGCCCAAGTTTGTTCTGAATTAGTACATAATGGTACTTACAGTGATCCTGCCGACTTAGCCAACCTACTAGCTGATGAGCTCAGTACAAACTTCACCCCCTTATTGCCCACCAAAGGCCCAGTTGACATCCCCAATACTTGTCCCACACCTCACATCTCCATAGGTCATGTTAAAGGTCCTATCCAAGGCAAAGAAAAGAGCTTCCATGGGACCTGATAATATCTCTGTGCAGAATAAAGACTATCTCCAGCAAGTATTAGCTTCACCACTGAGCAACCTCTTCAACCACAGCCTAATTACAGGCTTCATTCCAGCAGAGTGGAGAACTGCCATTGTCATTCCCTTGCACATAGGTGATGCCACTACTGACCCAGGAAACTATCACCCCATTAGCTTGAGAAGTCTGATCTGTAAAACCATGGAGCATGTTATTATTATGGATCTTATAAACAAGGACATAGGCACTCTCCAAACACTCAAATCCACCCAGTTCAGATTTGCCAGGGGGCAGATCTTGCCTATTGAACATAGCTGATTTCTTTGTGACTGTCACCAAGGCCCTAGATGAGGGAAAGTGCATACAGCTTACCTTGACCTGGCCAAGGCCTTTGACACAACCCCCGACTCTGGCATCATTGAAAAGCTAATACAACTTGGTGTTAATTCAGGTCTCAGATGGGTGGCCAGCTGGCTCACAGGGCCCACACGGTCAAAATAGGTGCCAGCATCTCTGACAGCAGACCTGTCACCAGTGGTGTTCCCAGGGATCTGCTCTGGTTCATAGGTGTGTACTAGGCTAATGGCACTGGAGCCTTTACAAGCCTAGCCCATAGGATTACCTTGGCATTGTGCCACCTGACCTTAGTTCCCAATGCATCTGTCGAGTAGAGCCACTGGAGTGATCCTGGGGTGAATTTTTATTTCCCATCCACTCCAAGATTTCTCTTGGAGGGCCAGTGAGGTGCTCTGCTTAACATGTATGGGAAGTCTATTCCATAGCATGGGCAGTCTCTGGGTTATGAACCTGTCCCTCCAGCTTGTTCTGTTGATTGTGGTAATGAGGTTGAGGTCTCTGGAGTATGTAGTGCAGAGGGATTGGGATTTCTTTAAATGTAGCATTTCTAACAGAACTGGGTCGGACATGGCTTTGCAAGTCAAGCCGAGATCACCTCTAAGTAGGCGATATGAGACAGAAAATAGTGGGGAGTTTTCTTTGAGTCTGTCTATATAGGACACGTGTTTAAGGCCTAGGATCCTCTTTTTGTTGGGTACCTTTTGTGGCCTCTCCAGTTGTTGCAGGTGTCTAGTGAGGTACATGCCAAAGGGGGCATTGTACTCTGGTTTAATAAGGTAAGAGTAGAGGGAGACAATAATCTCTTTTTTCGTGGATGCAAAACCCTTAGTAGTGAGATGTGCCACATAGAAGGACTTTCTGAACACTGGCAATGTGGTGGTCAAAAGAGAGGTTGCTGTCAACCTGTGTTCCCAGATCTCTTATGACGCCTTCTGTGTTCAGTGGACTACCATCAATGTAGTAATTCATGGGACCTGGGTTTTTCTCAAAGGGGATGACACATTTTTTGGCATTGAGCTTAAGGCCATGGTTTTGACACCAGTCATCGGTCTCAGTGAGGCCTTTCTGTAGGATGTCAACATCACTCGGGGAGTTAATTATGTCTCCCAACTTGCAATTGTCTGTGAACTTTATTCGCCAGCATCCATTAGTGTTGGTCTGGACTTCAGAGAAGTAGATTCCAAACAGGAGAGGACCCTGGACTGAACCCTGTGGGACTCCATTCATGACTAGACCGCAGTCTGACTTGGAGTCAGCTACTTTTACACTCTGGGTTCTATCTGTGAGCCAGTTTGCAACCCACCTGGTGATGTAGGGGTTGATGCATAGCTTAGTGACTTTTTCTATGATTCCCGAGTGGGGAATGGTATCAAAGGCCTCGGCCAGAGCAAAGTAGGCTGTATGAGCCACCTTGCCTTCATTCACAGCTCTGGTGACTCAAATAAGTCGACCAGGTTGAGCAGGCATGATCCTATCCTTCACGTAACCAAACTGTGTGGGATCCAGACTTTGGAGATTTCCTATATCCTTGTTTATTAGGTCCATGGTGATGGGTTCCATAGCTTTGCATATCAGACTTGTCAGGCTAATGGATGATGGTTCCCAGGGTCTGTAGTCTCTCCTCCTTTGTGGAGAAGGATGACTGTAGCAGTGTGCCATTCTGTAGGGACACAGCCTGAGGTGAGGCTGTGATTGAACAGGGCAGACAGGTGACGTGCCAGTTCACTCTGTAGTTTATGTAGAACACAGCCAAGGGATATTGTCAAGTCCCATAGAAGCTGTATTCTTGGCCTTGGACAGTGCTGTTTTAACCTGTACAGCAGTAATACTGGTTGCCTGACAATCTGGTGGTGTGATTGGTCCTTTGAGGGGGGAAAGTTGGCACTGAATCTCTCTGCCAGTATATTGGCAATATCTGTTGGCTCGGTATAGGAGGTTCCATTGTGCAACAGCTCTGAGCAAATCTGGGTGTTGCCATGGAGCTTCTTTACATAACCATAGAAGGCCTTGTGGTTGTCTTTACTATCTGCTGCAATTCTGTTTTCATAGCTAGGAGGATTTGATGAGGGATCTCAACTTTTTGTTGAGGCTGATAAGGAAGTTTTTCCAGTCTTGGGACATCACCTTATTTCAGATCAGTTTCCTCCTCCTGTTGTAGAGTTTGACAGGGGACCAACAGACTGGCTTACTTTTTTTTGGAGAAGAGCATCGTGGTTCTATTGGGTATGGCAAGATCCATGTATTTGTGTACGTGTTCGTACAGGGTATTAGTGTGTGATTCGGCGGTCATGCAGCTATTCTCCAGTTGCATATGTGCTGTGAAGTTAGCCACCTCTGTTTTTAGGAGCCTAAAGTTAGCTTTGGAGAAGTTTTTCTTGGTGGTTACCGTTGTGGGGGGGGGGTGCAATGTGGATTTCCAAGGTGATTAGTTTGTGGTCTGATCAAACCAGGGAGGAGTTGGTATTGGTATAGAGCAACGGTCACCCATATTAGTAGTGACTGGGTCAAGGATGTTGCTACCTCTAGTGTGGGTAAAAACGAGCTCGTCCAATGCATTGGAATTAATGGATTCCAAGAAATGTTGGGCAAGTGTTATTGGTACACTAGTAGTTTTCCCAGTTAATGGAGGGGTAGTTGATGTCACTCTGAGTGTTAGGTTGGACCTTAATATTCTCCGTGGTGCTTAGGAAAGTAGAGTGCGAGTCTTGGATCATGGTTTGGTACCTATAGCAGGCTATGACCTGAATCTCTGTCTTACTTCAGGTGCAGCTAACATTGGGTATCTCTGATGCATTATGTTGGGCTAACAGTCTGGAAGTGTGCGTATCCTGTATGAATATGGAAACACCACCACCTTTAGAGCTTCGGTCCAAGTTCTGGGGCCGAAGGGTGTAGAATGAGTTATAGCCTGGTAGTGCAGGGGGTGCTTTCTGCTGCCTTGAACTAGGTCGCTGTTAAAGCACAAATGTTGATCTCCATTTTAAGGAGTACTTCGAGTGAGTGCATTTTGAGATTTAGACTTCTAGCGTTGAGCAGTATGACCCTCGGATTGAATTTGTTTTTAGCTGTTATGGTGGTGATTTGGTCTTATAGAGCACTCCCTAAAAAGGCACTATATGGGTGGCAAGAGCCTTGGCCAGTATCCAGAAGCCCAGGGGTGACAGATGCAGGCCATCTCTGGCAAAGCATCGAGGTCTGCCAATCATGTCATCCCAGGCATACTGATGCTGGATCCCTTTAGAATGACCCCTAATGTTTGACATCTACTTCTCAGAGGTCCAAGCAAAGACCAAGGGACTGTGGCTGACCAGGTTTGTAGATGACTGTAAGTTGGGTGCTATCATTGACTCCCCCAAATAACATACTGCAAGAGGGTTTCGCAGCTACAAATAACTGGTGCCAAAGTTATGCCCTTATGTTTAAAAAAAAAAAAAAAAAATCATACCATTCAGCAAAAAACATGGCCCCTACTGATTACCATATCAACAGCAACCCCCTAAGCACAGAACCCATGGTGAGAGACCTGGGTACTCAAGTTGACAACAATCTGTTATTTGATCGTCATGTGGAGGCAGTGGTCAGAAAAGCCTTTTACTTGGTTTATCTCCCAAGTAAAGGGATTGCATCCAGAAAAAAAGGTTACCTTTCTGTATTCTTCCCTCATTAGACCTGTAGTTGAGTATAACACCCCATTTGGTACGTACTTCTCCCAACACCTGCACCAACTTGGCAGATCACGGAAATACCTCACAAAGAGACTCCATGGCCTGCAACACTTGTGTTATGTGGGCAGGCTCAAATCGCTGTTACTTTACCTCTGAGCAATATGTATGATACAGAGTAATCTGTCTCGCCTGCAGTGCACTTATATAGCCAAACTGGAAGCAAAGCTCTCTTCACCCAAGACTGGACTAGACAGTCAAGAGGAGAAGGTGAACACTTGTGCCACACCACACTCATCACATAGTCCCTCAAAACCTACACCACCAAAACACACACATTCCTGAAGGCTATCAATAAAAATCTGCCCAAGCAACAGAGACCTGAAAAGCAAGCAACCTCCACCCCCCCTAACACAACCCAAATGACGCGTAGACCACAAACTCAGTATGGCACTCAACCACAGCCAATAAGGCATAACAACGTACCCAACACTCTTCACAGGTGACTCTGTAGCCAGGCACACTGATGTTCCACTCACCAGGCTAAACAAGGAGGAAGTTGTCAGCTGCCAGGATCCGCCACTTAACACACGCACTCAGGTCACTCCACAACAAGTACAAATATGACTGTCATTGTCCATGTTGGTGTGAATGACCCGAGATGTACCTTCCTGGACTACATGACAAGAAACATGGAAGAGCTCTCTGATCTTGTAGCCCAGGCAGGTATGACCCTAGCCCTCAGTAGCTTTCTGCCATCACCCAGAATGATGCCACAGTACAAGGACAAAATGATTTGACTTCAACAATTGGCTAAGCTTCTGGTGTCATTCTAGGGGGATCCAGTATCTGTCTGCCTGGAATGACATGATTGACAGACCATGATGCTTTGCCAGAGATGGCCTACACCTATTGCTCTTGGGATTCTGTATACTAGATAAGACTCTTACCACCCATATAGTGCCTTTTTTAGGCAAGGCTCAAATGACAAATTCACCACCGTAACGGGTACAAGCAAGCAAAATCTGAGGGTAATACTATTCAGTGCTAGAAGTCTAATCCTCAAAATGCACTCACTCGAGGCACTCCTTAAAATGGAGAACATCAGCATCTGTGCAGTGACAGAGACCTGGTTCACTGCTCCAGAGAGCACCCCTGCGTTACCAGGCTATAATTTATACCACACCTTTCGGCCACCAGTGATTTTAACTACCCTGCCATTAACTGGGAAAAATACTCATGTCCCAACACCTTTGCGCAACGGTTCTTGGAATTCATAAATTCCAATGCCCTGGATCAACTAATCCATAGTCCCACCAGGGGCTCCAGTATCCTAGACCTGGTCATTACCAACATGGCAAATCAATGTTCCATACCTATGGTCACCCCCTCGTTAGTCAGGTCTGACCATAAGCTAATCACCCTTAACATCCACATCCCACCCTCCCCCAGTAAAGAAACCTCCATAAAAAACTTCTCCAAAGCCAACTTCATGCTACTCAAGTCAGAAGTGACAAACTTCATGACACCCATGCAGACAGGAACTGAAAGTTCAACTGCTGAATCCTACACTAAGGCACTGTACAAGCACATCCACTCATGCATGAATCGTGCCATCCCAAATAGAACCAAAATGCTCTCATCCAAAAAGGAAGCCAATCTGGTGGTCCCCTGCCATAAACAAACTTTACAACAAAAGGAAGAAACTTTTGCAGAAAAGAGGAAAATCCCAGGATGCAAAAACTCCCTTACTAGCCTCAGTAAGAAACTGAGATGCCTCATAAAATCCTCCAAAGCTAGTTATGAAAATAAAATTGCCAAAGATTCCAAAGACAACCACAAAGCATTCTATAACTATGTCAAGAATCTAAATGGCAATGCTCAGATCTGCTCTGAGCTAAAACAGAATGGCAATAAATATACTGATCCAAAGGATATTGCCAATATCCTGGCAGATCGATTCAGTGCCAACTTCACCCCTCTCACCCCCTAAATGGCCCATCTCAATACTGGAAGATTGCCAAATTCCAGTAATAACGGCCACACAGGTACAAAACGCACTCTCTAAAGCCAAGAATACAGCATCCATGGGACCAGATGACATCCCGGGCTGTGTACTACATGAATTACAATATGAACTGGCACCTCACCTAAGTGTCATGTTTAACCATAGCCTCACCTCAGGTTTCGTGCCCACTGAGTGGCGCAGAGCTACAGTTATCCCAATCCACAAGGGGGGATCCACCTTGGATCCCGGAAACTACCGTCCCATCAGTCTAACAAGCCGTATCTGCAAGGCCATGGAGCGTATTATCATGGAACTTATAAACAAAGACATTGGCAACCTTCAAACACTGGACCCCACCCAGTTTGGGTTTGTGAAGGGCCGATCTTGTCTCCTGAACCTGATTGACTTCTTTGAATCAGTCTCCAGAGCCATGGACAAGGGTAAGGTGGTCCACACAGCCTATCTAGACCTTGCCAAGGCCTTTGACACCATCCCCCACTCTGGAATCATAGATAAACTTACTAAGTTGGGTATTAATCCCTATGTCACCCAATGGTTTGCTAAATGGCTTACTGATAGAACCCACACTGTAAAAGTAGCCAACTCCAAATCCAGCTCCAGACAAGTGACAAGTGGAGTACCTCAGGGTTCAGTCCTGGGGCGCTCTTGTTTGACATCTACTTCTCTGAAGTACAGGTCAACACTAAGGGACTCTGGCTAACAAAGTTTGCAGATGACTGCAAACTGGGAGCCATTCTTGAATCCCCAAATGATGTGGATACTCTACAAAAGGGCCTTACAGAAACAGATGCTTGGTGCCAGAGCCATGGGCTCAAGCTCAATGCCAAGAAATGTATTGTTATCCCCCTTGGGAAAAAACATGTATCCATGAATTACCATATAGGTGGCAGTACACTAAACACAGAAAGTGTGATAAGAGACTTAGGGACACAGGTGGACAGTGGTCTCACCTTCGATAACCACATTGCCACAACAGTCAGGAAATCCTTCTGTGTGGCACACCTCATCATGAAGGGCTTTTCATCCAGAAAAAAGGAGGTCATTGTCCCACTGTACTCATCCCTCATTAGACCCATTATAGAATACAACGCCCCATTTGGTATGTACCTCTCAAGACATCTGCAACAACTGGAAAGGCCTCAGAAATACCTCACTAAAAGAATCACAGGCCTAAAGCAGATGCCCTACGCTGACCACCTTAAAAAACTCCAGCTATACTCTGTCGCATATCGTCTACTCAGAGGCGATCTCTGCTTAACATACAAGGCCATGTCAAACCCAGAGCTATTGGACATGCTACACTTAAATCCTAATCCCTCAGAGCTACACGCTCCAAGATCTAAACCTTGTCATCACAATAAACAAAACATGCTGGAGGGATAGGTTCCTGACCCAGAGACTCCCCAGACTCTGCAATAGATTGCCCATACATGTCAAGCAGAGTGCCTCTTTGGACCTCTTCAAGAGGAACCTTGACGATTGGATGGGAGAAAGGAAATTCACCCCAGGGATCACGTCAGTCGCCCTGCTAGACAGGGGTCCAGGAAAGTAAATAATGTGGGAAGAAATAGCCAGGGAATTGTTATGGCTAGGCTTGTATAGGCCCTAGGGCTGATAGCCTAGTACCAACCTATAAACCTATAACCTGGACTGAAACACTAAAGGCGGAGGCATGTCTATATTCATTAAGGATATCCACACCTCCAGGCTAGTTGCTGCGCATAATGCATCCGAGATTATCCAAGTACAACTAACTGAGCAAGACCGCAATCCAAATTGTAACTTGTTACAGATCCCCCAGCACGCCTCAGGATTCCCATTCCTCATTTCTTGATGCACTGGAAAATATTAGGGTACAACCCAACACTGTAATAATGGGCGATTTTTAACTACCCCACCATTAACTGGGAAAACTACTCATGTACCAATACATTTGCTCAGCGTTTTCTGGAATTCATAAATTCCTGCGCCTTGGATCTTCCTATACACACCCCCACCAGGAGCAGCAATATCCTAGACCTGGTCCTCACCAACATAGGTGACAAGTGTTCCACACCAGAGGTCAATTCCTCATTGGTCAGATATGATCACAAGCTAATCACCCTAGACATCCACATCCCATCCCATCCCCACCCCCCATTAAGGCAACCACTGTAAAAAAATTTCTCCAAAGCCAACTTCACGCTTCCTAAGACAGAAGTGGCAAACTTCACGACACCCATGCAGATGGACAGTAGAGGTACGACTGCTGAATCCTACACAATTACACTTTATAAGCACTTACACGAGTGCATGGATCATGCTATCCTCAACAGAACCAAGATGCTATCCTCCAAAAAAAAAAAAAAAGCCAATCTGGTGGTCCCCTGCCATAAAACTCTACAACATAAAGAAACTGTTGCAAAAAGAGTAAAATTCCATGACTGGAGGAACTCCCATGTCAGCCTCAGTAAGAAGCTGAGATCCCTCATAAAATCTTCCAAAGCTAGTTGCAATATCAAAATTGCCACTGATTCTAAGGACAACCACAAAGCATTCTATGGCTATGTCAAGAATCTCAATGGCAACACTCGGATCTGCTCTGAGTTACCGCACAATGGCACTAAATATGCAGAACCAACTGATATTGCCAACATCCTGTCAAATAGGTTCAGTGCTAACTTTACCCCCCCTCTCACCCCCTAAAGGGCCCATCTCTGTACCGGAAGAATGCAAAGTTCTTGCAGTCATGGCTGCACAGGTAAAAACCACATTCTCCAAAGCCAAGAACACAGCATCCATGGGACCTGACAACATCCCAGGCTGTGTTCTACACAAACTACAGAACGAACTGGCACCCCACCTAAGCACCATGTTCAATAATAGCCTCACCTCAGGCTTTGTGCCCACTGAATGCCACACAGTGACTGTTATCCCACTCCACAAAGGGGGAGCCACCATGGACCCCAAGAACTACTGCCCCATTAGCCTGATGGCCTGGTCTACAAGGCCATGGAACGTATCATCATGGAGCTTATAAGACATTGGTAATCTCCAAACTCTGGACCCCACCCAGTTCGGGTTTGTAAAAGGAAGATCATATCTCCTAAATCTGACGGACTTCTTTGAAGCGGTCATCAAAGCAGTAGATGACGCTAAGGTGGTTCAGACAGCCAATTTAGATCTCGCCAAGGCTTTTGACACCATCCGCCACTCTGGAATTATAGATAAACTCACTAAAGTAGGTATAAATTCCTATGTCACAAGATGGGTTGCCAACTGGCTCACTGACAACTCACACTGTGAAAGTAGCAGACTCCAAATCTGACTTCAGGCCAGTGACAAGTGGAGTACCACAGGGTTCAGTCCTGGGTCCTCTCCTGTTTGGTACCTACTTCCCTGAAGTACAGGCTAACATAGAAGGTTTTTGGCTTACTAAGTTCGCAGATGACTGCAAACTAGGAGCCATAATCGAAACTCCTAACTATGTGGACATCCTTCAAAAGGGCCTCACTGAGACAAATGCCTTGTGTCAAAGCCATGGCCTCAAGCTCCATGCCAAAAACTGCATTGTTATCCTCTTTGGTAAAAGCTTTGTACCCATGAACTACCAAATAGGTGGTAGTCCACTTAACACCAAAAGTGTGATAAGAGACCTTGGGACACAGGTGGACAGTAGTCTCTCCTTTTGATAATCATATTGCCACAGTAATCAGGAAATCCTTCTACATGGCACACCATCACAAAAGGTTTCTCATCCAGGAAAAGAGGTCATTGTTCCCCTCTACTCGTCACTCATTAGACCCATTATAGAGTACAATGCCCCTTTTGGTATGTACCTCACAAGACATCTACAACAACTGGAAGGGCTGCAGAAATACCTCACAAAGAGGATTACCGGCCTCAAACAGATGCTCTGTACAGACCATCTCAGAGCTTCAGCTTTACTCCACATATTGCCTACTCAGAGGCAATCTCTGCCTAACATGCAAAGCTATATCAAACCCAGTTCTATTGGACATGCTCTACTTAAAGAAATACCAATCCCTCTGAGCTACACGCTCTAGGGACCTAAACTTTGTGACCACAATAAACAGAACATGCTGGAGGGATAAATTCTTGTCTCAGACTTCCCATACTCTGGAGCAAACTACCTACCTATATCAAACAAAGCTCCTCATTAGCACTCAAGAAAAATCTTGATGATGGGAAATAGGAAATTCAACCTGGGGATCACC
The DNA here is from genome assembly GCF_019279795.1 of Protopterus annectens. Taxonomy (NCBI): domain Eukaryota; kingdom Metazoa; phylum Chordata; order Ceratodontiformes; family Protopteridae; genus Protopterus; species Protopterus annectens. The sequence continues at coordinate 130,221,796 of NC_056739.1, read as the reverse complement.
TCTGTGGCTCTGCTCAACAGGGGCACAGGAAAATCATTTTCTTGAGTAGTGAAAGCCAGGATACCTTTTTGGCTAGGCTTATATAGGTCCGAGGGCCAATAGACTAGTACCTACCAGTGAACCTATGAATAAGGCAATAATGGACCCTGCCCTACTAGAGATGCTCCATATCCATAAGTTTAATTCCTTGTGCATTATCCGCTCGATAGGCTTAAAGCTAATGTACTTCATCAGCAAAACCTGCTGGGAGGTTTGTTTCCCAGAGGCTGCCCCGTCTCTGGAATAGACTTTCCCATACATGTCAGAGTACCTCACTGACCCTCTTCAAGCACAACATTGCGATGAGTGGATGGGAAACCACAAATTTGTCCCAGGGTATTCCACCTTTGTCCTTGATTGGCAGGGGCAACAGGCACTGACTGAGGTTTACTTTTTGTGGATAAAGTCTTGGCTAGGCTTGTAAGGGCCCCAGGGCTATTAGCCTAGTAACCTCCTATGATCCTATGCTTTTTTGTATTGATTTTAAGATGGCTTTGGCCTTTGTATGAAAATTGTACTGTACTGGATCTTTCTTTCCCATGTTTATATTTCTTTTTATACTTTTCAAAAATCTCTTGGGGATGTTCTTTTATATTTTCATACTTCTCTCACTTCTTTTTCCAGGCAGCCCAACATTTTTGTCTTTGTTTTTCATGGATCTGTTGTATTAACTAATGTAAAATTTGCTTTTGAGAGTTTTTCTTTTGCAAGTATTTTTCTTCTAATTTCTCTCTCATTGTTTTTGAATATCTTCTATATGGAAATTCTGGGCTGCTTCCGTAACAGTAACAATACATCATTTCTTCCTTATCCTCAGTAGTACACTCTTGTCATTTTCATGGCCTGTCAGTTTTTGTGGACTTCTACTTCCTTTTGTAAAAGGGGTCATCATCCTCATGAGTGTGGCCTAACCCCATTGTAGGAATGTTTCCGTGTCTTAAAGATTCTACACTGCCATTTTTTTTCCCCAGTCCTGGCACCAGTGCTTCTACCAGACTGCACTTTTTTTAACCTGGGACTTGTGTACCCAGCTGCCTTTTTTTATTTTTCAGCTTGCCTATCTCCATGATATGTGGTATATAACATACAGTGTGTACATCTTTCTCTCTATATAGCTTTCTCTGTAAGGTAAGTCAGATGTCACTGTACTGTTTAGCACTCATAATATGCCCAAGACTGTCATTCCACCTTTAAGATTTCTTTGCAGCTCCCTGCTGAATTTTACCTTAATATGTTGCCTCCTTAAGTTTGGTCATGACATGAATCCATTGTCAAAATAGTTGCCTTGTCTGATGAAATGTACATCATTTTTACTTCTGATGTTTTGTTGACTAACTATGGATATTTTCTGGTAAAGTATTTCATTTTGCTCCCGAATAGAAGTCCTATACCCACTGATGGAAACCAAGCATAATAGTGTGTCAAACTTTGAAAGTGATATGCTTGTAAAACCCTTTGGTATTTGTGTTTGTCCCTGTTTGAGAGTTAATAAAACTTTTAGGGAGATGGATTAAGCAGTTGGGTACACAGTGCACCAAGTGCTTTTCATGCAGCTTAATGATGAAGTTGACCTTCTGTATTGTATTGTGCCCTGCTTTCTGCAGGATGTTTTGGTCAAGACAGGTGTCGAGTAACAGGAAAGGTTATGTTCTCTCTCTGCGTAATACATGTGTGTAATATAGAAGTACACATAATATACAGTAAGTATGGGTGTGTACTCCTCACGCAAATGGAAGGGCAGCAGGCATTTTAGTATAGACTGGTTTGACATTTTATGGCCTTAGTTCCCATACCAAGTGTTACCCCTTATGAGATACCTGGGTGGGTTGGAGCTGTGCTACTTTAAAAACCCAGGATTTAAGAAATGACAAATTTTTGACAATTTCATAGTGAGGAAAAGGGAAACCAGCCTTTTGGAATGTCTTATTGTGGAGTGAAGTTAATCAGCTGAACTGTACTAAAGCTGCCTTGATCTTTATAAAAAAATATGATTCACAAAGAGAGCTCTACCTGATATAGAGAGAGGGTTTGCTGATATTTAGAATGCAGTAGTAGGGAAGAGAGAATTCCCTTTGAATGGCGAAGAAAGCGAAGCAGCCTAAGGCCTAGTGAAAGATGTCGGCTCTCTGAAGAAAAAGATGGAACCTGGAACTGTTCGCTAACAGGGTCTTGATCTTAAAGCATACTAAATTTGTTGCTACTTAAGGATAAAACTTTCTGTTTAAAAGGCTGTTGTACTAAATTGTTACTACTGAAGAGATCTGTACAAACTTGAAATTGTTTGTGAAGAGGCTCCTACACATTGGAGGCACCTGTTTTTCTCTGAACCTGTGAAATTCTCATAAAAAAAAAATTCTTGTTTTATGAAGTTAACTTGTTTGTGTTTTTGTTTCAAGTCCTAGAACATACATGAGTGAAACCACCACGAAAAAATACTGCTGTATAAAAGTTCAACTGATTTATTAAATAAAAAGAACAGATGAGCGCTTTCGCGTACCAACCAGTACACTTCTTCATATCTTAACATCTAAATTTATAAAACCACTTTTATACAAAGGCTCATACTCAAAAATGATCAATTAACCAATCAATTTACAATTAAACAAATAATCAGTGCAGTACAATAATACACTTGTCTTTTAGTTGCACTAGATGTAAAAAATCTATTTACATCGATCCCTAATGAATATGGTTTAGAAGCCATTAGGGACTTATTAAATCACAATGTTAACTTTAAGCAGGATCAACAGATACTTATATGTGCCTTATTAGATGTAGTTTTAGCTAATAATGTCTTCATGTTTAGGGACAAGTTATATTTGCAGAAATGGGGTGTCGCTATGGGCACCCCATGTGCAAATACGTATGCTAACCTGGTAGTTTACTACTGGGAAAAGAACCACCTTTTTAATAGTAAATACTATGATAAAGTCCTGCTTTACAGAAGGTTTGTGGATGATATCCTTATTTTTTTGGAATGGAACTGTAGATGAATTAAAGGATTTCATCTGTTATCTAGAGTCCACGACCAGTTTTCTGAGATTCACGATGGATTGTTCTAGTGAAGTGATTAGTTTTCTAGATATCAACATAAGCATAGATAGACATGGTAAGGTTTTAACCTCTTTATACAGGAAACCATGCTGGAAAAACATTCTGCTTCAGTTTAGCAGCATGCATCCCCGCCGTATATTCCCCAACATAGTTAAGAGCCAGTTTATGAGACTCAGCCTATGTAAAGTGAGCTACGAATTAGAGAAACAGGCTGATATAATGGAATGCCTCTTCGTTGAGAGAGGCTATGATGGAGGCATGGTGAAAGATATTAGGAATTTAATATTAAATAAAAACAAAAATAACAATAACACTAATATAGGTAGAAAAGGGTACATTGGCTTTAAGAGTCTTACATCAGCTACCAAGGAGATGAATGATAAGAGATTAACTTTTGTTACTAGATTCACTAACGATAATAAAGAAATAACAAGGATTATAAGAAAAAATTGGCATGTGTTAACAATAGATCCACATATTGCAGATATTGTAGGTATAACACCCCATTTTACTTATCGAAACAGTAAAAACCTGAAGCGGCTACTTTGTATTGAACATGAACAGAGTTCAGTAAAACAATACTCAGATAAAATGAGAGTGGGCACATATCCTTGCAAGAAGTGCAATATGTGTGGTTTGATTACTGACGCACAAGTTTTCATGCATACGAATATTGATTATGTTTTTGAACCTAGATTTTTTGCTTCTTGCAACAGTACCAACCTCATATATTTAGCTACATGCGTACAATGTGAATCGTTCTATGTTGGTTTAACAAAGAGAAGGCTTAAGGATAGGATGTATAATCATTCTTATGAAATCAAAAAGTCTAACCAACAGAATGCTTTAGCCAGACATATGTTAAACGAGGGACATGATTTTAAATTCAGTGTGTTACAATTAGTAACTCCTAGGAGATATTTGGAGACGAGCTACAGTGGATTTTTAAATTGAGAGCACATTTATCATCTGGTCTTAATCAGTCCATAAATATTAAGCCCATACTTGAAGCACGTAGTAATAAATGAAGGTTTTTACATTTTATATAAATACTAATATGTATTTGTTTTATTAATAAGTATAATGTAGTGTTTCATGGAGTATGGGCATTTTGTTATATATTTGTTATATATTTATTTGTTTTATTTATACATATACATTTTCATATACACACATTCACTTTTACTTTTATGTATTTGGTATGTTTACAATTATGTTTGCATTTGTATCTACATAATATAATAGGTATTATTTTATGGTAATTAATGAAATTTTGCACATGAATTAATATAGTATATAAGATATTTTTTCATGTCCTATATGTATCTATACATTTTTATATGCGTATATATTATATATGTATTCTTGAAAAATATACGCTATGAATGATGGGTGTTTGGTGATTTTAAAGCATTGTTATTTCATCATTTCCTTGTATCTATTTTATTTGATTCCACCATTCTGTGGAATGCACAGTTATTTGGAGGAATAGGATTTTTAGGTATATCTCATTCTCTCTGTGCTTTCTACTTGTAGAGCTCACAGAGCTATCAGGAAGCTGGTATACTTTATTGTACTGCACTGATTATTTAATTGTTTAATTGATCATTTTTGAGCCTTTGTATAAAAGTGGTTTTATAAATTTAGATGTTAAGATCTGAAGAAGTATACTGGTTGGTACGCAAAAGCGCTCATCTGTTCTTTTTATTTAATAAATCAGTTAACTTTTATACAGCAGTATTTTTTCGTGGTGGTTTCACTCGTATGTTCTTTGATTTGTTCAGTCTTTTGACGAGGGAACCTTTGGACTTATAGCAGCATCTAATTTCATCAAGTTTGTTTCAAGTAAAAGACCAAGAATGGCTTTCTAACCATGTGTTCCAGTGTGTGTATGTCATGTCCCAGACTGGCCAGGTTGAAATTTCCATACAAGTCCTCATTTGTTACACTTTTTATTTTTCTCTTGTTCCCCCAACGTAGCCATGTCTACATATTGAAGAATATATTTTTAGTATCAATTTTTTATAATTTCATTTCTTGCATCTGCTTCACTTATTTTGCTGAAATGCTGTCTTGTATTTCACCCATTTTGTTGCATCATTGAAGTTTCTGGTCTGAACTTCAGACTGTCATTCCACCTTGTTCAATGTTATTGGACTTGTGTGTATGGCGTTAGTCATACTTTTTGTAGTTTGTAATGTTGCATTATTGTTTGCATTCTTTGGTAGTCTGCAGCTGCGTAAGAAAGTTTCTCAATAGCTAAATTTGTTGAATTACAGTTCATAAATTTTTAAAGCACTTATGGGTAAAGGAGGCCATCAAAATCTTAGCCACATCACCCAATACTCTGTTGAAGACTTGGTATCTCCCCCCAAGTAGACTTTTGTTATACATATAAGTATTTGTGATCACCCATACAGACAGGCTTTAAAGGTGGTTAGGGAAGGTTGACTAGTAAGGACAGTCTTTTCCTGAAGTAGGGCATATGCTGTGGTTGGGCATCTGTCATGTCATTTGGTATTGATGTGGTGTTGTCTATTTAGATCTCTAGAATGGGTCTTTGCTTTACCACAGGTTCTGTTTAGGTGAAAGAGTTTGAACTGTGCTGAGTCATTCATAGCATGGAAAGCTAAACAGAAATCACCCCTCAGGAGTCCATGTAACACAGTATGGGGACAAGGCTGTTGTCTGTCAGAGTAGTTAAGGGCACTGAGACCCGAGATCTTTTTGATTTGGAAATTAAGTTTATCAAGCTAGTTATATGCTTGTGAGATGCATGCTGAAGGGGGCATTCATTTCCGTGATGGACCTAAGAAGAGATTGATTTATTTTTTATTTTATTTAAAGTGGGGCTTTCATTTTTTTCTGTTCCTTTAAGAGATACCAAGAAAGGTAAGTTGTACAAGGTGTAAGGATCTTCTAATCACCATGGAGGTGTTGCATTCAAAGGGCAATCTGTTATCGACCTGTGTATCCGTGTTTGTGATGAGTATGTCTAAGCATAAACACAGTAGATCCTTTGTCAGATTCAAACCCAAACAAATGAATTTGTGGAATAACAATTCTATTAACACATGCCATCTCTTCCTGAACAGAGAATTCAGCATTCACCAACTTCTGTGTGGTTAGCCATGGCACCAGGTATTGCCTCTTGTGCCTGCTTACACTGGGCACTGGTTCCATGCTGAATTTAGAGATGCCTTGCTTTGTCCATGAAAGTAAACTTTCCTGCATAGGCAGTAATGGTTTCTCATGTGACCTATTTAAATGGCTTCGCCATAAGTAATGGTATTTTCATGCTGTGGGGCATGTCTGATCTGCCACACTGGTTCTAGTGCTGCTCTCTCGAGCTTTCACACAACTTGTATTTCTTTATGCTGAATTGAGACCTTTAAACATGCATAATGGGAGTTTCCTTCTTTAGACTGGAGGAGTTTGTGAAAGGTTCGTTATTGCAGAAATTGAGTAATTGCACTACATGCAGGAAATTGTATTTGGTCATAAGTCATTGAGTGGTGTAGAAAACGGTGGGTTGATAGTTTGCCACCTTTTAAGTGGGCCAAAGTTGGACATGGGGGTGTGGCCAATATGACACTGGCCACACAGTCTACCATGACATCACCACCAGAGTGGTGAAGGAGATGCTGTTATGGGTACGACGGATGGCTGCTGGAGTGGCTAGCTGGTTGGTGGGAGTAGCAGCTGGATGGATGGCTGAATGGATACATGGCTAGTTGGTTGGTGGGAGTAGCTGCTGGATGGATGGCTTGATGGGATGGATGGATGACTGGCTGCATGAATGGATGGATGGCTGGCTGGCTGCATGAATGGATGGCTCGCTGGATGTATGGAGGATGGCTGGTTGGCTGGATGGAGGAGGAGGATGGCTGGCTGGATCGCTTGTTATAAAAAAAAAAAATCTGTCATTTTTCTTTTTAGCAGCTGTAGAAGCGCTTAAAACAAAGCGCTACTATAGCAGCGATCTTTGCAGGGCTCTTCCTGCCCCAATCCCCACCCCTTTTGTGAATTGCAGCCAATTGCTGCACGAATTAAAGCACCTGGACCTAACGGGCAGCAGCTTTGCCTGCAGGTCCAGGTTGGTGACTTAACTGAATTGCCATAAAAAAGACAGAAGTAATTGCGACTTTTCCATGGCAATTCAGTGCAGTCGGCAAAAGAGGGACTTTTCAGGTCCCAATACTTGATATAGTGGTGGCTTAACCCGTGAGTGTCCCACTGACAACGGGACAGCTGGCGACCTTCTTAATAGTTAGGAAAATAAACTGTGGATTACTGGTCTGTCTGGGTGAGAGGAATGTGCCCAGGTAATCCTAAATGAGACAGTGGCTTCCAGAAAGTCTGACATTTCAGTGTTTAGCACCGTTGATGCATACCTGTTAGTTTCAATATAAATACTGACTCGAGGTCATGACTGTCATTAAGATTGTTGACCCAAAAAAAAGTCTGGGAAGCTCCATTGCTGATGTCAGTGGCAGGGTTACCATATTCACTCTAGCAGATATTTTCTGTGACTCCATGTGATCAGCTTCCCTACACAGGGAAATTGTTATAGCTGAGCTGTGTCCACTTTGACCTCCTTTGTCTCTAAAGCCTATGGCTTCCATAGTTGTAGTTTGACTACTATTTCTAATCTGTGCTGTGGTACAAGAAAGGACCTCTGTGCTGTTGAACATGTCATGCTTATGTCATGCTTCGCACATGTGCTTGATGTTTTCCTTGCATGTACTCTTCATGTGCATAATAGATACCAGTGATGTGTGCAGTGAGTTAACTTTTTACATTCAGATAACCACCATCTGTAAATGTTTGCCCCAAAGCAGTGGTTACAGTAAATTCCTTGGATATTTTTTTGGTCATTTCCCAGAGTCCTTTTTTCCATCTGGCATCTTACTATATATACCTATTTTGTTTAACACAAACTAGTGACTTCCCACAGTATACCTACTGTGGTATATTTTTTTTCTTTGTAGAAATATCAAGAGGAGCCATATTCATGTTAAAAATAGAGAAAAAATATATAATTTAGAATTTCCTTAATCAGCTGAAGCTAAATGGCTTGCTCACAAATTTTCATGACCTGGATTATGTTTGATCCACTCTAGTGGTGCCAGTGTTAAGATTGATAGGAGTTCCTATACCGTGAAGACATCGTCTGTTCACTGATTATAAATTCAGACTGTAACTGCTGTATCTAGTCTGCCTCACTGTTTGTATGAAGTGTGATGCTCTGATGATTTTTATTTCCGGAATTTTCTAAGCTGCTGTAAGCTCACTGAGCTACTTGCAAGCAATACTATGGGGTTGCTATATTTTTTAGATATCCAAAGTGGGGGAGGGGGAGGGGTGTATCCTGGCCTGCAGTGTTTTAGATGTGGAAGGCATAACAAAATGAAGCTGTAGGGTACTAGGCACCTTGTGGTGCATTTCATGCATTTTGGAACTGTCACTACCTCTTAATCCAGTGATGGTCTGAGCAAAAATTAAGAAATGTAGTCTTTTTTTTTTTCTTTCAAGTAAAATTGTGTCTAACCTTTAATGTTCAAAGCTGATACAGCACTTCCCAGTTTACTGAGAGGGCACATCTGCATGGTTCACATTTTGGAACAGTAAAGAACAAGCGAGATTATTTATTGACCAACAATGTAACCTCAAGCAGAACAAGCGAGTGCAGAGCTGTGCCATCCATAGTGTATACCATAACACTGCAAATTAAATGATTGCACTTGCAGGCCACCCACATTGTAACAGTGCCTTTGTAACTGGCTGTGATTTCAAAGTATAAAAGTCTAGAAATTATGCTACAGTGACAAAGTATGACTCTCTATATGCAAGCAAGAAGCCAGTGCAGATGAAACCCATGGTATGAAGAACTCATTCTCATGGTAGCTTTGTAGAACTGGCTGAGTACTAAATGAGGAGAGACAGTTACCAAGGCAAAAAAAGTAAGCAGTTAAAGTGAACACACCAAGTCTGTTAAAACTTTACTTCTCCAAATAGTAAAAAAACCCTAACGTTGTATACATTTAATTCCAGTGCAAACATTACTCTGAACTTCTGTTTCAGGTCCTACTCCATTCCATTTACCTTAAAGTGTATTGATATGTTTGAAGATGACTAGATTAGAGCTCCACAGTGTGAAAACTGAAATTTTGTTAAAACCTATACATTTGGGTACAATTCAAGTATTGGCTAGTAATTGCATTTCCTGGATGCAAGCAAAGAAGACATTTGGAGAGAGAGATTTTACAGAAAAAAGATCAGACTGACTCTGGGAGCAATCTTGCAGTTGCTCAGCAAAAAGCAGTTAAAATTCCAGCCTTTGTACACGAGGTGGCTTCCAGTAAATTAGTGGAAACATAAATCAAATGCCCTTAGAGGTGTTTACAGTCAGTGGAACACAAAGGGAATATAGAAAATCAAATAAAAGGGTGGGGAAATAGAAGAGGCTTTATTTAATTAGCTATTTGGGTGAACTGATTTAACTATACAAATTAGAGGTTAAAATGAAAAGGCATACTGAGCCTGATGCTGGTCAATAAAAGGGTTAACAAAACACAGAGAGCTAGCCAATACTTTTTTTAAACGCCTGTATTAATGTGTTTGTTTCTGTCTTGGATAATTTAACAGAAAAGAAAATAAATCATTCTAAGTACAATATAAATCTCATATATTTTCTTTGCTCCTATCATCAGTCCATCCTTAAACCTCACTCCTTCTGAACATTATTATGCATGTATTACCGCAATTTCCATTTACTTTTATGTAAGTTGCTCCTTCCCTTTTCTAAAGACCCACACTTATTTATTTTTTATAATATTTAATACCCCAAATACAGCTGGTATAGACTTTGTTTTCCATTTTCTAGTAATTGCTTTTTGGCAGCCAGCAGAACTAAACTTAAGACCTTATGTCTAGGCAATTAAGATCCTATGTCCAAGCTTAAAGTAACCATTTTTTCCTTACAGCCATTTGCTCCCCCAATATTTGATAGAGTACTTTGTAGCTAATTTTTTTTAAATCTGCCAACTCATTACACACTCAAAACATATGTGCAAAGTTACCCCTTTCTTTTCCATCACACTTTAAACATTTGCTGTCTACCTGAGGAAAAAATTCTTCTTGGGTATACAGACACTTCCAAGAAAAGATCCTAAACCTTCTGGACTTTGTTACATACTGTATACATGTGTGTTCTCATTGGTTTCTTGTAAATAGCTTCTCCAGTCTTGCTTCCCAATGTTTTCTAACCTCCTCTCATAATTATCATGCAGTGTTTTATATGCCCTAATTACCCCTTTTTAACAGCTGCTTATGTTCTATATTCAACTAAAAACTCTACCAGAACAGGTCTTTCAATTAAAATTCCTCTGTCTCTTTCTGTTTTCTTGTATGCTGAGATTGAGCCCTGGTAGGAAAAGCAGTTTCTAGCTGCAATCCTAATGTCTTCTTGGGCTCATCCTACTCCATTACCTTTCCTGCTTAAGTTATTTTCTCCCAGTATCTTGGTTCCTTTTTCAGGTTTAAATTCCAGCCTCCTTTTGCCTATTTTCTGTACCACTACTTGAGGTCATCCTATTGGCAAACTCTCCTTTCTTATATTGGCTTAATTCTTAGAATACTTTTTGCTACTTCATGAATATAATATGGTTGTTTTTCTCCTTAAGGATCTACATCCAAACTCCCACACTCTATTTCTTGAACTCCCCCCTTGCTTCATCATAGTTTATTTCCTCTTTGAAGTATAACTTTCTGGTTGTATGTATAGGAGTCATAACTGTGTAGCTCTAAAGTATCCCTTCAAATAGGGTAAACCTAAGCCAGCTTGTCCTATTGGAAGGATCAACTTATCCCACTTAAACTTTTGCAGATAAATTCCTTATTAATTATTGTCCACAACTACTTCAGGTTGATAAAAGTATGTCTGATCCATGTCCAAGACTAAAGGGACTAAAAACATCATCATTGCTTGTAGCTTATTTTCTATACCCATAAATAAGAGTTTTCAGTTTCTCAGTTGTGTTATCTTTTGTTTAGTCTCATCTGATGTATCCTTAACTGCCATAGTGAAAGCCTTTTTAATCCATAATCCTAAGTACTTCATCATGTCCCCATAAATAAGGGTATTGCTGAACCAGTTCTTGTGTGGGTACATAAAGACTACAGCCATAAATTATCTTCACTAATTTTATATCTCAAAAAGGCTTGAAACTGCTGCAGAATGTTCCACAACACTAATATGTGCTTTTTTTGATTTATCAGGTGCAAAATAAGATCTGCAAACAAAGCCAGCTTTTATTGAGTACTGTAGCAATTGTATCCTTATTTTCTTGGCCTGTGGCTCTAAACATAGAGCAAATAAGAAAGAGAACAAATAAGAAAGAGGAAAGAGGGCATTCCTACTGATTCCCCTGTTCAAACACAGCTTATCTGAGAGGAACACTTCTCCTTTAATTATCACCACCAATTCTTCACATATTTTAATTTATTAACTTTATTAGTGTTTCAGGGAATTCAAATGCTTCTAATGTCCTACTCCTAAATCCCAGCTTACTTTCTCTGCATAAAGACCCACCAACAGAGGTATTTTCTTATATTTTGAGTCCCTCTGGGCCATCACTGTTGTATTAATGTTATCAAATGTTTGCTTCCCCTCTACAAAACCACACTGATCCATATCTGTCAATTTTGGCAACACCTTTGCCATTCTAGTATAGATATAAGTACTTTATAGTTGTGGTTTAAGATTGAAATGGGTCTGTGTGAAGCTGGGTCTGAAAAGCCTTTCCTATCTTTAGATAACAGCTTTCTTCCAAGATGTGGTGCTTCCCCTCCTTTTAAAATGAATGAAATGGGTCTGTATGAAGCTGGGTCTGAAAAGCCTTTCCTATCTTTAGATAACAGCTTTCTTCCAAGATGCCGTTAAATAAAATATTCTAGATCTTTATTGCTTTCTTCACTCCAGACTTCCACAGGAGCACCATCTGTTCCTGGAGATTGATTATACATTACCATTATTATCTCTTCACCTCCTATCTTAACTGTTAGCCTCATAATTCCACTCCTGTACCTCTAACCTTGGCACAATTACGTCTTCCATCGATTCCACTCCTGTACCTCTAACCTTGGCACAATTACGTCTTCCATCGATAATTCCACTCATGTACCTCTAACCTTGGCACAATTATGTCTTCCATCAATAATTCCATTTGTATTTTTTCTTTATTTCCACATTTCTCTCCTTTATACAAATTTTCATAAAGTTTCCAGAATATCTCTAAAACCTCTACAGGATCTCAAATTATTTTTCTTGTTATAGGTTCCATAAGTTTGACAACATTCCTTTCAGTGTTCTGTTGCCTAAGTTGTTATGCTAAAAGGTTTTGTGATTTGGAGTTATCAAAAATAGTCGCTTAACTGCAGTATTTGTAAAATTATGTATATTACCCAGACACTGTCTTATTTTCTCTCTAGCTTCACCTAGAGTTCTTTGAGATGCACCTTATTCTTCAATATATTTTAACCTTTGTCAACCCCTGTAAATGTCTATTTCTTCTTAACCAGCTGATTAAGGAAACACAAACCTATCTGGTGGACATCCTGTAGCAACAGGCTTTACAACAAAAGGAATAAACTGTTGTCCAAGGGTAAAAAGGCACAAATTCCCAATTGGAAAAATTCCCTCCTTAGCCTCAACAAGCAAATTAGATCACTAGTGAAAACCTCCAAAGGCAATTATGAATCTAAACTAGCTTCTGAAACAAAGGGAAACCACAAAGCCTTATTCGATAGTCAGCGGCCTCCATAACAAAGCCCAGGTTAGTTCTGAATTAGTACTTAATGGTACCACTTACACTGATCCTGTTTATTTAGACAACCTGCTAGCAGATAGGTTCAGAGCAAACGTCATCCCCATGTCCCCCCCAAAGGTGCATTAGACATCCCTGATACTTCGTGTTAAAGGCCCTATCCAAGGCAAAGAACAAAGCTTCCATGGGACCTGATAGTATCCCAGGCTGTATTCTGTACCATCTCCAGCAGTAACTAACTTGGTCTTTGAGCACCCTATTCAACCACAGCCTATGTACAGGCTTCATTCCAGCAGAGTGGAGAACTGCCATTGTCATCCCCTTGCACAAATGTGGTGCCACTACTAATCCTGGAAACTATCACCCCATTAGCTTGACAAATCTGATCTGTAAAGCCATGGAGCATATTACTGTGGACCTCATAAACAAGGACATAGGCAATCTACAAGCACTTGACCCCACCTAGTTTGGATTTGTCAAGGGCAGATCTTGCCTGTTGAACCTGGTTGACTTTATTGAGACTGTCACCAAGACCCTGGATGAGGGAAAGTCTGTATAAACAGCTTACCTTGACTTGGCCAAATCCTTTGACACAATCCCCCACTAATGCAACTTGGCATAAATCCCCATCTCATCAGGTGGGTGGCCATCTGGCTCACCGATAGGACATACAAGGTCAAAATAAGATAGGACAAGGTCAAAATATGTGCCACCACCTCTGACAGCAGACCTGCCACTAGTGGTGTTCCCTGGGGATCTGTCCTGAGACCCTCTACTATTTGGTATCTACTATTCAGAGGTCCAGACAAAGACAAAAGGCCTTTGGCTGACCAAGTTTGTGGATGACTGTAAGTTGGGTGCTGTCATTGTCTCCCCAAATGATAACATATGACTAGAGTGTCTCTCAGTAACAAATGACTGGTGCCAAAATTATGGCCTTAAGTTAAATGCAAAAAAATATATTATGAAACCATTCAGCAAAAACATTGCCTGTACTGATTACTACAGGCAACCCCCTAAGCACATGACCTGTGGTGAGAATATTTGACCATCATGTAGCACCAGTTGTCAGAAAAGCCTTTTAAATGGTTCATCTCATAAGTAAAGGGAGTGCTTCCAAAAAAAAAAGGTTACCTCTGTACTCCTCCCTTATTAGGCCAGTAATTGAGTACAACACCCTGTTTCATATGTACCTCTCCAAACGCTTGCACCAGCTGGAAAGGCCACAGAAATATCTCACAAAGAGAATCCATGGCCTCCAACACCTGTCCTGTGTGGGCACACACAAATCGCTATCAGTCTACTTGGTATTGTACAGATTGCTCAGAGGTGGTGTGTCTTGCCTACAAGGCAATCTTGGACCCTGCCCTACTAGAGATGCTCTATATCTGTAAGTCTAACTCCTCATGCATTTCAAGTGGGAAAGGCCTAAATCTAATATGTGACATTAACACAATGTACTGGAGAAACAGGTTTGCCTCCCAGAGGCTGCCCTGTTTCTGGAATAGACTTCCCATACACGTCAAATAGAGTAGGTCACTGACCCTCTTTAAGCACAACCTTGATGAGTGGATGGGAAACCACATATTTGTCCCAGGGGTTCCACCGGTTTCCCTCATTGACAGGTGCTGAATGAGGTTCCTTTTTGGGGATAAACTCTTAGGCTTGGAAGAGCCCAGGGCCATTAGCCTAGTAACCTTCTATGATCCTATATCTCTTTTATTTCAATCCTGTTTTTAAACTGTATTTTCATTTTATCCTAGTCACTGTCTTTAACTTCTGAAAACATTTGTTTTCCCTAATAACTCTCAAATAGTTTCCACTACCTATTCCTTAAATTTCTCTCTCTTCATCACGTAGGTGGGCGTGTCTTAATTTTCTTCATTACCTTGCATTTTTCTTCATTTTTATTGGTGGATGATCAGAAGTAGTTATTGGATGCCTGTTGAAGGTTTCAATTAAATGCATGTTTGTTTGCTTGTTTATTTATTTGGCATTTGTTAAATGGGTTAGTCCAACTGAGCCAGGGGCCCATTTTCAGCGGAGACCTGAGGAGAAAAGCTCCAGAAATAATGCAAGTAATCATATTTACAAAATAGTAAAGTAGGGTCACAGAAATATAGTACAAGTCAAGCATTTGGATACAGCAGTACAATACATAGGTAAAGTAACAGTTAAGTACAATTCCCAGAATTTGAGAACAGTATCTAGCATAGGCCAGCTAGTTAAAAAGTTTTAGAGACTGCAGTCTGAATGCAGTTTGTTAGCCAGTTGTTGCACTTTGGGGAAAAATATGTAAATTCTGTCAGAGTTCCTACTACTCAGTCACATCTTTCATGCCAAATATTTTCATAAATTTAGGTTCATAGGTAAGTACTAGGCTATCTGCCCGAAGGCATTTATAAGCCTAGCCAGAATGTGTTGGCTTTCTTAGATTTGTTCCCTGTGCCTCTGTCCAGCAGAGCCACTGAAGTGATCCCAGAGGTAAACTTGGTTTCCCATCCACTCGTCAAGATTTCTTTTGAAGAGTGTTAGCGAGGAGCTCTGCCTAATGTAGATTGGGATCCTGTTCCAAAGTATGGGAAGTCTGTGGGACAGGAATCTATCCCTCCAGCACATCCTATTTATTGTGGTGAGGTTTAGATCCCTAGAGCGTGTGACTCATGGGGATACACTTTTCTTTAGGTGGAGCATGCCCATCAATTCTGGGTTGGACATGGCCTTGTATGTCAGGCAGAGATCACCTCTGAGTAGGCGGTATGCATCTGAGTACAGTTGTAATTTCTTCAGTCTAGTTGCATAGGGCATCTGTTTGAGGCCAGTGATTCCCTTGGTGAGGTACTTCTGTGGTCTTTCCAGCTGTTGTAGGTGTCTTGTAAGGTACATCCCAAATGGGGCATTGTACTCTGATGGGTCTGATGAGTAGAGGGGCACAATGACCTCTTTTTTTGGTTTGGATGCGAACCCTTTTGTGATTAGGTGGGCCGCGTAGAAGGATTTTCTAACCACTTTGGCAATGTGATTATCAAAGGTGAGATTACCATCTACTTGGGTCCCCAGATCCCTTATTACGTCTTCTGTATTTAGGGAACTACCACCTATGTGGTAGTTTGTGGGTACTTTGTTTTTTCCAAAGGGGATGACTATGCACTTTTTGGAATTTAGCTTGAGGCCATGATTTTGACACCAGGTATCCGTCTCAGTGAGACCCGTTTGGAGGATGTCTGTGTCAGCCGGAGAGTCAATTACAGCCCCTAGTTTGCAGTCGTCTGCGAACTTGGTCAGCCATAGTCCTCCTGTGCTTGCCTGTACCTCTGAGAAGTATATGCCTAACAGGAGGGGTCCTAGGACTGAGCCCTTTGGAACTCCACTTGTAAGCGATTTAGTCTGACCTAGCTCCCACAACTCTCACCATGTGGGTTCTGTCTGTGAGCCAGTTGGCAACCCATCTTGTGATGTAGGGGTTTATGTTCAGGCTGGTGAGCTTGTCTATAATACCAGAATGGGGAATGGTGTCGAAGGCATTTGCAAGGTCTAGGTAGGCTATGTGTACCACCTTTCCCTCATCTATAGCCTTGGTAATGGTCTCAAAGAAGTCCACCAGGTGTAGGAGGCATGATTTGCCCTTAACAAAGCCGAACTGGGTAGGGTCAAGTGTTTGGAGGTTCCCAATGTCTCTGTTAATGAGTTCCATGATGATGCGCTCCATAGCCTTGCAGACCAAGCTAGTCAGGCTTATAGGGCGATAGTTCCTGGGATCTGTTGTGGTTTCACCTTTGTGGAGCAGAATAACCGCTGTTGTGTACCACTCTATGGGTATGTAGCCTGTGGAGAGGCTGAGTTTGAACAGTGTATTTAGGTGAGGGGTTAGTTCATCTTTGAGCTCGTGTAGGCTGCAGCCTGGGACACCGTCCAGTCCCATTGATGCTGTGTTTTTGGCTTTGGAGAGGGCTGTTTTAACCTGAGTGTGATTTCAGGGACTGTACATTCTTCTGGTTTGGTTATGGACCCTCTTGGGAGTGAGAGGGGAGTGAAGATTGCGCTGAACCTGTCTGCCAGGATCTTGGCGATATCTGTCGGTTCAGTGTTCTGAGCAGATCTGAGCATTGCCACTTAGATTCTTGACATAGCTAAAGAATACCTTGTCGTTATCTTTGGAGTCCTTCGCAATTTTTCTTTCAAAGCTTGCCTTGGATGATTTTATGAGGGATCGTAGTTTCTTGCTGATGCTGATCAGGGATGTCTTTCCTTCTTGGGATTTTACTCTCTCTTGTACTACTATCCTCCTCCTATTGTATAGCTTGTTTATGGCAGGAGTCCACCAGACTCTGGTTTCCTTTTCTTGGAGGAGTGAGTCTTGGTTTTGCCTGGGATGGCATGATCCATGCATTCTTGTAGGTGCCCGTAGAATGCATTAGTAAAGGATTTTGCAGCTTGGACAGCGTTATCCTTCAGCATGGGGGCTTTGAAACTTTCCACCTCGGTCTTAAGTAACGTAAAGTTTGCTTTTGAAAAGTTTTTCATGGTGGTTTTCTTGCCCGGGGGTGGGGGGCAGAATGTGGATATCCAAAGTGATTTTTTATGGTCAGATCTAACCAGCGAGGGGTTGACCTCTGGTGTGGAAAACCGGTTGTCCATGTTGGTGATGACCAGGTCCAATATGTTGTCACCTCTGGTGGGAGTGTTGACCAGTTGAACCAGGGTGTTTGAGTTGGTAAATTTTAGGAAATGTTGGGCAAGGGAGTTAGTACTTGAGTAGTTCTCCCAGTTAATGTTTGGGTAATTGAAATCACCCAATATTAGCGTGTTTGGTAGGACCTTTGTTTCCAGAAATGCGGAATGAGGGTCCTGGGACATGGTGGGTGATCTGTAGCAAGCTACAATTTGAATTACAGTTTTGCTGATTGTTAGTTGCACGTGGATGATGTCTGAAGCATCGTGCTGTGCCAATAACCTGGAGGTGTGGGTATCCTTGATGAATATGGATATGCCCCCATCTTTTATATTTCGGTTTGAGTTCTGTGATTGAAATGTATGGTATGAGTTGTAGCCTGGTAGTGCTGGGGTGTTCTCTGGAGCCTTAAACCAGGTTTCTGTTACTGCACATATCAATTTTCTCCATACTGAGGAGTGCCTTGAGTGCGTGCATTTTGAGGTTCAGACTTCTGGCATTGAGTAACATTACCCTCAGTGTTTTGTTACTGGTGCTATTTACGGCGGTGGGTTTGTCTTTTAAGCCTTGCCTAAAAAAGGCACTATGGGGGTGGCAAGAACCTTGGCCAGTATTCGAAAGCCTAATGGTGACGGGTGCAAGCTGTCTCTAGCGAAGCAGCGTGGCTTGTCAAGCATGTCATCCCAGGTGGACAGACACTGGATCCCCTTTGAATGACACCAGAAACGTAGCCAATTGTTGAAATTAAGAATTTTTTCTTTATACCATGGTATCATTCTTGGTGAGGGCAACATGCTACTCAGGGTCATACCGGCCTGGGCTACGTGATCAGAGAGCTCTTCCATGTCTCTCTTAATGTAGTCCAGAAAGGTACAGCTCAGGTCATTCACATCAACATGGACAATGACAGAGTCATATTTGTACTTGTTCTGTAGTGACCTGAATGCTTGTGTTATGTGGTGGATCCTGGCGCCCGACAGGCAGCTAACAGTAACCTTCTCCTTATTCAGCCTAGTGAATGGGACGTCAGTGTGCCTGACTATAGAGTCACCTATTACTAGTATGTTGGGTATGTTATTTTGCTTTAAGGGCTGTGATTGCATGGCACACTGGTTTTGTGAAGTTTGTGTTGGGGGGGGGGTGGAGGTTGGTTGGATGTTTGCTTTGGAGGTCTCTGTTGGTTTTGCAGATTTTTATTTAGAGCCTCCGAGTATGTTTTCATGTATTTTTGTGTGTTTTTTTCCAGGGCTGCTTTAATCGGTTTATGTGAGACTGGTGGTGTGATGCAAGTATTTCCCTTCTCCTCTTGACTGTCTGATCCAGTCTTGGGTTGAGAGAGCTTAGCCTCAAGTTTGACTGTATAATTGCATCTCTCCCATGTATTAGTGTTTGGTGGTAGGAGGAGGGGGTTGTCTGTGTACATGAGGCAGTTGAAACATTGCCTCAAAATGCCCAGATTTACCAGTTGGACTGGAGAGTACACCTCAAACTGCCCTTTGGACATGCCTGGATAGGTACAGTGAACTGTTTTACTGGATGGCTGGTAACGTCGAATAGAGAGCCTTGTCCTTTTGTACAGTACAGGAGGGTCTAGTGGTAGGGTTTATAAGTGCTTTCTATAAGTTTTGAATGTGCCAGGCTGAAAAATGAGTGGCTTAAGTTGAAAGTTTGTCTAGTTCCAAGGGAAAAATTGAAGAGGAGACTTTGTGGAGCTGGGAATAGTTTTACCCTAGCTAACCGGTGTGCAAAACCAGACAAATACGGTATTTATAGCAGGGAAATGAAAGAGACAGAAATTAGCCCAAAATGGCCAATAAACTAAACCACTCCTCCAGGGACAGACTGGCTGCTCAAAGCTCCCCTCTCTCACAGGTGAACAGAGAACTTCCTTCTATCCAAGTAAGGTATGGGCAAACAGATTTGTAACACAGCGATTTGTAACACAGCCCTGAAATCAACACTAATCTGAAAACTAGACTATACTAGCTTAGAAAGGCGGGAAACAAGCATCTCTCTCTCTCTCTCTCTCTCTATATATATATATATATATATATATATATATATATATATATATATATATATTTTTTTTTTTTTTTTTAGAAAATAAAGCAGGTACACTCAAACACTTTAAATGTACGGAAAAGGATACGTATTGTTATATATCGCAGATCAAAGTTGTAGTCAATGTCCCTAGTAATAAATTAGGAAGAAACACAAATACAGTAAAAGCAGATGAATAAAGTACAATTTTATATATGTATATATATATATATATATATATATATATATATATATATATATATATATATATATATATATATATATATGTATATATATATATATATATATATATGTGTGTGTGTGTGTGTGTATATATAAACAAACAATAGAAAATGAACAAACTGATTTCAACAAGTTACCCAATTAACCAGAAAAAAAAGCTCAAAATGAGCCCTGTTCCAGCAGTCTTCAATCAGACAAGTTCTAACTGCACACCCCTGCTTACTAGGGTGCAGGGGAACCTTCTCCAAAAAAGATGGCCTGGATCAGTGCTCAAGTTATACAAACAACGCTAGATTCAGCAGGCCTGAATCTGGTCTATGCTACAGCAACAAGCCACACCAATTTCAGAAAGAAACAGCTCAAAGAAGCAGGCACAATAAGCCTGTGACCAGATATTCCCAGCTCAGAAGGGCAGAATCCAGCCTCTCCTCCAACAATAGTGCAGACCACAAACCTTCTTAATGTAGAATAACTGGCCTGAAGCCCAAGTGCTTAAGCCAGAACTAATACACTTTTAGAGTAGCAGACACTGGGCCTTCAATCAGCAATTCACAACTTAGAAGGATATAAGCTACCTGTCCTGCACAACAGTGCAGACCACAAACAACCTTAATGTAAAATAGCCTGTATGAAGCCGAAGTGCTTAAACCAAAAGACTTAGAATAACAGGTACAATTTATTCAGGCTACTACCAAGCAGTAATAAATGCAGCAGAATAAATAAAATTGAGTACTTTCAAGAAAAGCAAAATAAAGTAGGAGGAAAGAACAAATACAGTAAAAGCAAATGAAATTTTTTTTTGGACCTTCTCAAATCTACTCTCTCTATTAAGTAGAGTGAACACTAGACTCAGAATATGATCTCACTGTACTTGGCTAAGTGAGCAAATGAGATGGACCCAGGAGGAGTGTTCTAAGTGAGCAAATGAGATGTGCCCAGGAGGAGTGTTCTAATACAGACTTGCAGGAGGGGTGGGCAATTCCAAAGTCAGCAACACTAATGCCAGCACAAAAATAGGGAGGGAGAGTGGGGAACTAACTGCAGAGAGAGACAGCGCACACTGTTCAGAAACACAATTAGAAAACAGAAAAAATGAAAGTACAGTACTTTTAAAACTGCAAGTTTGTACTTAACAGAATATTAAAACGCACTACTGCAAGTTTCACTTGGCTTCAGCTTCTAATGCAGATGTTTGTAACCAAGCAAGTCTCTTAGGAGTTGAGCATAAAATGATTTCTCAAACTTTGTGGCTAGCACTTGAAGTATAGAGGAATCCCTCTAGGCTACTAAATATCATATAACAAAGAAGTGAACACCACCCCCTCATATAGCAAACAGACACAGAGCATACTGTTCAGAAAAGCACAATTAGGAAGCATAAAAAATGAAAACACAGTACTTTTAAAACTGCAAGTTTGTACGTAACAGAATATTAAAATTCACTACTGAAAATTTCACTCAGCTTCAAATACAGATGTTTGTAGCTAAGCAAGTCTCTCAGGAGTTGAGCATAAAAAATTTCTTCAGAAATGTACCCTCTCTTGTGTTGTCCCCCTGATACATCCTCACTATTGCAAATCAAATTCCAGTCCCCACTTATAAATAATGGTCCCTGCTGAAAGCTGATTAATTTCTCCCAAAATTTTTTAAGCTGCATAATAGCAGTTTTTAGTGGAATTTAAGTACATGCCATTGTAATCCTCCCTTCCTTGCCAATTGCCCCTTACTACAGCAAATCTACCATTTTTGTCACTTTTCCTCATCTATCACTATTTCACCCCCCTCTAGCAGTTAGTATAATTACTCCCCTTTTCCTTTCTGCTGAATATCCATTCTGAAATCCTCTGTCAAATTCACATGCTCATTTCTTTCCAGATTTGTCTCCTGCAGCATTGCTATTTGCACTTTGCATTTTTTAATATAATTCAAAACCCTTTCCTTTTTATCTGTACCTGTAAGACCGTTCATGTTCTAGGGTAAAGTGGACAGCATAGCCATCATGATAAAGGTCCGATATTCATCGTGCATACAGCTGCAGTAATCACAGATGGGTTTTCTGCCGTCAGGCGGGTTCTCGGTCGGCCGAATTCCAAAGTCTAGGTCTGGCGGCGGTTGTTGTCGCTCTCTTTCCTGACGTCAGTGCGACAGGGGTATATAAGACACAGCCAACGCCATTTTCTTCAGTCTTTTTTTGCCGCGCGGTGCCCGAAGCAGAAGCAGTTCGCAAGTGCCGGTCGGCCAGCTCCTGAAATTATGAATAATTGGAAACCGAAGTCTTCTTTAAAGCTAAGTACCCGCTAGAAACTTTTCTTGCCTCAGACCGATGTCAGACAAAGTTAACAATTGTATTTCTTGTGGGAAGCAAATACCGCATAAGGATTTCCATTCCCTCTGCATACCTTGTTTAGGCCCAGACCACGACGTCTCGGCCTGTCACTTTTGCGCTACTTTCAATAAACGCACTATTAAGCGTCGGGCGGAGTTCGCCCAGCACTTTTTTGGTAAAGCCTTTGATTATAAAATGTCGTCGGATACTCCAACTACCTTTTTGTCCAAAAAACGCAAGGACAAAGACTGACACGCGAGGTCCACGGTCTCCACCGACACCACGCCAAAACCGGCTACACGTGGTCCGGTTCTCAGCGAGACACCTACGCAGCCCCTGACTACCGACGACACTTCTTTGGCGGTGTCCTCTGTAACCGAGACCACAGGTACCTCGGCCCATACCCAGACTACAACCACCGAAGCCACTGTGAGTGTTGAGCCTCCTAATGTGGACAGGTCCACTTCCACCCATGGTGTCTTTAGATCCTCATCTTCCTTCTCCATAAAGGCCTTTACTAAGTCCAATCAGCCATGCATCCCAAGAGGCCTGTTGCACAGGGCCCATCTCCAGGCCCCATGCCTAAAAAGCAGATGCTAAAAATGGCTGAGGATTTAATTACTCTTATCAGGGGGTTCCCAACCCCCTCCAGACAAGAGACCCAGAGTGGAGGAAGCTTCTCCCTCTTCTGACCAGGACTCCATTTTTTCAGAACATTCTGATGAACACTCGTACTCCCCTTTTGAAGATTCGGATGCTGAGCAGTCCATTCCTTCTGTATCTCCCCCAGAGGATTTCTCTTTTGGGGAACCCTTGCACACCTTGAGGAAACACTTCCATTGGGAAGGCCAAGACTTTTCTGATTCCAAGAAAAGACTTAGGGAATTTCTTTTGTTACCTCAGCACAGACCTGTGGCGATACCTCCTGTCTTGGACATACTTGATGATGTTTACTCAGAGGCTTGCCTAAATCCGGATTCCCTGCCTCCTGCCCCCTGCCCCCTGCCCCAGTCAAGCCTGATAGGTACTACAGAGTTCCTAACTCTCACCAATTTCTTTACAAAAGCCATAATGCTGACCCTGAAACCATTTCTCAAGGCCCCAAGGGAATGAAGGCCTCTACTGCTAAGAATCCACTACCTTCCGAAAGAGAGTCTAGATCCTTAGAAAGGTGGGGAAAAAAGGTATATACCTCGGCCACTCTAGCCATGAGGGCCTTAAATTGTCAGTTCCATATGCTTAAATAGCAGATGTTCTTCGTTTTCCATTGCTGCAGTCCTGACTATTGGGTATAGTCCGGCCCCGCCGCCGCCGTACCAGAGTATAGGGCTGGCGTCGGTCAGGGCCAGGGTACTAATGCGCATGACCGACGCCATATCCTCAGTCTTTTTTGCCGCATGGTCCGATGCAGAAGCAGTTTTGCGAGTGCAGGTTGGCTTTCTGAAATATTTCCGAAACCGGAGTTTCAGACCGAAACAGAGTTGGCTAAGTACGTTGGGGAACATTTTGGTTTTTCTTGCCTCAGTATTTTACCGGATGTCAGAAAAAGTGAATAACTGTATTTCTTGTGGGAAACAGATACCTCATAGGGATTACCATACCTTGTGTATACCTTGTTTAGGGCCTGAGCACGACGTTGTTGGTTGCCGCCTTGTGCTAGGTTTAACAAACGCACTATTAAGAGGAGGTTAGACTGTGCCAGGTTAGTGTTTGGGAAGCAATTATAAAATGCCGCCTCCAAGAAGCGCAAGGACAAAACAGTGAAGCCTAGGGTTGATGAACCGCAGTCCCGGACGGCGGTTCTTTAGAAGGCACAGTGGAGCCAGAGGTTTTGCCAGGAGTTTCCATGGAGTCCCAGGCAGAAACTTTACTATTACAGGATGTGCCTTCTCAGGAGGTCGGCCAGGCTGAGGGGCTTCTCAGGTGACTGTTCTTCCCTCTCTTCCCAAGGTTGTTAGAGCCTCTCCTTCTGTTGCCAAAACTTCTTTGAGGGGTAGGCCTAGTTCAGCTTCAGTGGGGCTTCTCCTAGCATTTCGGTTCTGTACCTAAGAAACATATGCTTAAAATGGCAGAAGATTTGATTACTATGATTAGAGGTTCTATGCCCCGCCTGATAAGAGGCCTAGGGTGGAACCGGAGTTTGATAGTTTTGAACAGTGTTCAGAGGCTTCAGAATCTTCTGTGGAAGATTTGCAGGAGTATCCTACTTATTCTGATTCGGATGTGGATGATTCCACTCCTACAGCTTCTCCGCCTGAGGATTTCTCATTTTCAGAGACTCTGCATTCCATGAGGGAGCACTTTAAATGGGAAGGCCAGGATTACTCTGATTCCAGGAAAAGGCTTAGGGAATTTTTGTTTTTACCCCAGCATAGGCCTTTAGCTATTCCTCCTGTGTTGAATGTGGTGGAAGATGTTTTGCAGAGGCTTCCTGAACCCTGACTCTTTGCCTCCTGCTCCTGTTAAGCCTGATAGGTATTATAGGGTGCCAAGCTCATAAATATTTGTTTAAGAGTCCTAGGGGACCCAGAAACAATTTCTCAAGGGCCTAAAGGTGTTAAGGCTTCTGTGGTTAAAAATCCTGTTCCCACTGATAAAGAGGCAAGGGCTTTGGATAGGTGGGGAAAGAAAGTGTATACTTCTTCCACTCTAGCCATGAGAGCATTGAATTGTCAGTTTCACATGCTAAAATATCAGAATTATCTCCTTTCACAATTGAAATCTAAGGTGGAAGGTATTGAGTGTAAAGAGTTGCTGGATTTGGTTCATGTGTCTGAACAAGTGGGTAAGCATTCCTTGCAATGTGGTTTTGATGCTGTACAGGCCTCCTCGAGGGTGGCTGCTACCAGTTCTGTTCTTCGCAGGCATGCCTGGTTGAAGGATCAGAATTTAGCTGAGCATGTTAAGACAAGGATTTTGGATGCTCCTTTACAGTCTGATGTGTTGTTTGGATCGCCTGTGGAAGCAGTTTTAAAGAAAATGGAGGACAAAGCTAAGTCTATGCAAACTGTTAAAGATTTTTGCAGGTGCAGCCACCAAAGTTTAGTAGAAATTGGCCTGCTAAGGGGTGGACATATCCTGCTTATGATTCCCAGTCTAGGGGTAGGTCTAGACGTGGTAGGGGCAGGGCTCAAGGTTCTTTAGGGCTAGAACAGGAGTTCACCTGCTCAGACTTCTGGTGAGGGCAGGGGTCAGTCCTTGAACAGACCCAATGACCTGTCTTTTCAGCTGCCAGCAGATTCTGCCTGGCAGCTCCTTTGGGAGGAAGACTGTCTCTTTTCAAAGAAAATTGGGATTTAATTACTCAAGACAAATGGGTGTTGGATATCATTCACCACGGTTACAGATTTTATTTCCATACAATGCCCCTTTCAAAGGCATGCCAGACGCTCCTCCTCCACAAAGAAAAGAGGCTCACAAGCAAGTTTCTCAGTTACTTCAGATAGGGGCCATTCAGCCAGTCCCTGTATCAGAAAGGGGCCTAGGATTTTATTCTTGTTCCTTGTACCAAAGAAGGGGAACACGTGGAGACCAATTTTGGATTTATCTCCTCAACACTTTTGGACATTCCCAAGTTCAAGATGTTGACGTTACAACAGCTCTTACCTCTGCTGGGCAAAGATCACTGGATGGTAACTTTAGATCTCAAGGAAGCTTACCTTCATGTGCCTATAAGGCTAAGTTGCAGCAAGTATCTGGCGTTACGAGGTGGAAATTCTCATTATCAGTTCTCTCGATTGCCGTTTGGCTTATCTACTGCCCAGAGTATTCACAAAGGTTCTGGCTCCAGTGATAGCTTACTTCAGGCTTCAAGGAATTCAAATCTATCCTTACTTGGACGACTGCCTGATTCTGGCTCAAGAAAAGGAAGACCTTCTACAGCATCTGGAATATGTTATAGCAGTGCTAAGATGCCTAGGGTATTCTGTGAACGAAATAAAGTCCAGTCTAGTACCCTCTCAAGACATGTGCTTTCTGGGTGTGAGACTGAATACAGCAGCCCAGATGGCCTTTTAACCCCGGACAAACAAAAGAGTCTGTCACTTTACTTCCATCAACTATCTCATCAGTCCGTGCTGACTGCAAGGACAGTCCTTCAAGCATTAGGGTTCATGGCATCTTGTATTCTGGTGCTTCCCAATGCCAAACTGCATATGAGGAAGCTACAATGGTATCTCAAAATGTATGGACACAGCACTGCCAGGATTTGGACACTGTCATTCAAATAATACCTTGCCTTCGAAAAGAATTCTTGTGGTGGGCTCAGGAATGTCACTTAAACAAGGGACTCTGTGACCCGGCCAGAGGCAAGTCAGATCTTAACGACAGATGCCTCGGACATTGCTTGGGGAGCTCATCTAAATGGAAAGTGGATACAAGACAAGTGGCCTGCCAGACTACAGCATCTACATATCAACATGAAGGAGATGTTAGCAGTCCAGTTTGCATTAATGGCTTTCAAGGAGTTACTTCTTCCAGGGCAGGTGTTGATTCTAACAGACAACACAACTGTCATGTGGTACATCAACAAGCAAGGGGAACACATTCTTATCCTCTATGCAGGCAAGCAATGATTTTATGGGAGACTGCTAAGCTTGCAACTAACTCTTCAGGCAAGGTTTCTGCCAGGAGCACAGAACTCCTTAGCAGATGTGTTAAGCAGACAAATCATGGATCCCCACGAGTGGAAACTGGATCTTCATGTATTTCAGAAACTGACAGTGTCATGGGGAACTCCAGACATAGATCTGTTCGCTTCTCCACTAAACCACCAGCTGCCAAAGTATTGCACAAAGGGGTTTCATCACACAGCTTGGAAAGTGGATGCTCTGTCTTTCAGTTGGAAAAACCTTCATGTGTATGCCTTTCCACCTCTGCCTCTTCTTCCAAAGGTACTATTAAAGGTCAGACAAGACAGGCCAAGGATGATTTTGATAGCTCCAGATTGGCCTCGCAACACTGGTACCCACTACTACGGAGTCTGGTACAGAAGCCTCCATGGCCTTTACCTCTGATTCCTCATCTGTTATCTCAGAAGGACGGTCATCTGCTCAATGTCAAGCTTCATTCTCTTCATCTAACAGCCTGGCATATTCTGTGTTGAAACACAGCAGGTCTCAACTTCCTCAACAAGTTTTAAATGTGATTATGGAAGCTAGAAGACCTAGTACAAGGAGAGAGAAAAATGGAAGAGATTTTTATTTTGGAGTGCAGCAAAGAATTTGGAGATTTCTGAGCCTAATTTGAGTGTGGCTCTTCAATATCTTACTGAGTTATTGGACAAAGGTTTGTCCTTCTCTTCCATTAAGATTCATGCTGCAGCAATTTCAGCTCACTATGATTGTGACCCACCTTTGTTTATCCTTTGTTCAAGCAGTTTCTTAGAGGGGCAAAGAATATAAGACCCCGAGCTCCTACTCCTGCTTGGGATCTCAATTTTGTGTTGGAAAACTTACTCTACAACCTTTTGAGCCTGCAGCTACTGCTGAATTGAAATACTTGTCATGGAAGACTGCTTTTCTGTTGGCTATTACTTCTGCAAGAAGGGTGTCTGAGTTGCAGGCCCTTATGGCAGTAGAGCCCTTTTGATTTTCCATAAGGATAGGGTATCATTAATCCTTCCTTTATGCCTAAGGTGGTTTCTAGTGTGGCTTTAAACCAAACTATTCATTTGCATGCAGATCCTCAAAATAAAGGGGAAAAGATTTTGCACACTTTAGATGTACACAGGCAATTATTATTTAAGCAGGACTAAGGATTTTAGGCAGTCCCAGCAGTTGTTTGTTTCTTTTGCTTTGAGTTCACAGGGCAAGCCTGTGTCAAAACAAACTATTTCTAGGTGGATTGGCTTTTGCATTGCATTCTGTTATTCCCATCATGGCAAGGAGATTCCAGCTGGGATTAGGCCTCATTCCACTAGATATTTTGGAAGCAGCTACTTGGAGTTCAGTGCATACTTTCTCTAAGCATTATCACCTTCCTATCTACTCTAAGTCTAGGGCTGGTTTTGCCACAGCTGTTTTACAAGGCATGTTGTCAGCTCCTACTTCTTTATGATTTGCCAGCCTCCCTTACCTCTGCTTTGGGATTCTACGGACTGCAGCAATGGAAAAGAACATAGTACAGTTTTGTACCTACCATAAATGTAGATGTTCGAGGATTCCATTGCTGCCCTCCCTCCTTCCCTCTGTGTTTAGGGGTGGTTGTGTAGGTGAGTTTACATGTATATATGTTTGTATATATTGTTGTATATATTGTACATGTTTTTGGTGCAGGTATTTTGGGACTTGTCTTTTTAGGGTCTTCTGACATCTGGGGCAAGAAAAGACTGAGGATATGAACTATACCCAATAGTCAGGACTGCAGCAATGGAATCCTCGAACATCTACATTTATGGTAGGTACAAAACTGTACTTTTCTGTTATCACAATTAAGAAATAAAATGTCTCAACCTGAACAACCAGATTTGAAGGAGTTGCAGGATATGATGCATAGTGCAGAACAAGTGGGTAAACACACCTTACAATGTGGCTATGATGCCCTAGAGGCCTCAAGTAGAGCTGCTGTGACAGGATCAGTCATTCGTAGACATGCCTGGCTTAGGGAACAAACCTTGCCTGACCATGTTAAAGCTAAACTACTAGATGCTCCTTTACAAAAGGATGTACTATTTGGTACTAATGCTGAGGAGATACTACGGAAAATGGAAGAAAAAGCTAAATCTATGCAAACTGTCAAAGCTTTTCTACAGGTTCAACCACCATGTTTTAGCAGAAATTGGCTTTCAAAAAACTGGTCCTTTCCAGCCACGGACAATCCACAAAGAGGTAGATACAGGCGCACAAGGGGCAGAGGACAACCTCAAGGATCATATAGAGGCAGACAGTGGCAAACTCCAGCACCAAGAGGTGGCGAAGACAGTGCACAACAATACAGGAAACAAACCCAATGACTTCCCCCTTTTCATGCCAAGCAAGTCTCAGCTGACAGCACCCTTGGGAGGAAAGCTGGCATTATTTACAAGAAATTGGCATATTATCACAACAGACAAATGGATCCTGGATATTATAAACAGAGGCTACAGATTTCATTTTCACACTCTTCCAAAAATGAGAGGCATGCCGAACCTGCCACACAATCAAAGGGCAGAGGCTCAAATACAAATTTCAAAGCTTATGGCCATGAAAGCTATTCAAGAGGTACCTACTCACGAACAAGGTCAAGGTTTTTATTCCAGACTTTTTCTGATACCAAGGAAAGGAACCGACTGGAGACCCATTTTGGACTTATCCATCCTAAACACATTTCTACTCGTACCAAAATTCAAGATGCTCACATTACAGCAGCTTCTTCCCATGCTGGGCAAGGAGTTTTGGCTGGTAACATTGGACCTCAAGGAGGCATACCTGCATGTCCCAGTCAGGCAAAGCTGCAGAAGATACCTCAGATTTCTTGCAGGTTCAATCCACTATCAATTCTCTGCATTGCCCTTTGGCTAATCTACTGCGCCCAGAGTATTCACAAAATGTCTGGCATCAGTAATTGCCTACTGCAGACTTCAAGGGATACAAATTTACCCTTATTTGGACGACTGCCTGATCCAAGCGGACAGCAAGCACATACTTCTGGAACATCTGGCTTATGTAAAACGGTTATTGAATTCTCTGGGATACACAGTCAGCAAAGAGAAATCCAGGCTAACACCATCTCAGAAAATAACTTTCCTGGGTGCCAACTTGGACACAAACACCCAGATGGCCTATCTTACGCCAGAAAAACAGGGGCAACTAACTCAGTACTTCAAAATACTAGCAAATTGTACCAGGCTCAATGCAAGGAAAATCCTGCAGGCTCTGGGCTTCATGGCATCTTGCATTCTTTTAATCCCATGTGCAAAGTTGCATATGAGGAAACTTCAATGGTACCTAAAAAACCTATGGTCTCAACACAGCCACAGTTTGGAAACAATAATACCAATAATCCCATGTTTGCAAAAGGAATTTCTATGGTGGGCCCAAGCATGCCAAACAAACACAGGTCTTCCATTCTGCAAGCCTCAAGCAAATGAAGTCATCACAACAGACGCCTCAGACTACGCCTGGGGGGCGCACATGACAGACAGGTGCATTCAGGGCAAATGGTCCCAAAAGGAAAAGCACCTTCACATCAATCAAAAAGAAATGTTAGCAGTGATAAATGCAATTACAATTTTCAAGGACCTCCTGCATCCAGGGCAATTATTGATAAGAACAGACAACACCACAGTAATGTGGTACATAAACAAACAAGGTGAAACACATTCATACCCTCTGTGCAGGCTAGCCATGTCACTTTGGAACTTGGCTCTGGAATGGCAAATCAAACTTCAAGCATAGTACTTGCCAGGATTGGAAAACACACTGGCAGACGATCTAAGCAGAAATATGACAGACCCACACGAATGGAAGTTGCATCCTCAAGTGTTTACAAAGATAATCCAAGTGTGGGGAAGGCCAGACATAGATCTCTTCGCCTCCCACAGGAATCATCAATTGAAAAAGTTCTGTTCAAGGACCTTTCATCCAAAGGCCTGGAGAGTGGATGCCCTTTCTTTCAGTTGGGCAGCATGGACAGTTTACGCTTTCCCACCTTTGCCTCTTCTTCCCAAGGTGCTCTTGAAAGCAAGAGCAGACAGACCGAAGATGATACTGATTGCTCCAGACTGGCCAAGACAACACTGGTACCCACGCCTGAGGAGCCTAACACATACTCCTCCCTGGACCCTACCTCTAATGCCTCTTCTACTGACTCAGCACAGCTACAAAACTCTTCACAGTCAGCTGAAAACACTCAATCTGGCTGCATGGAAAATTCCTTTACACCACAACAGACCGTACTCTCCAAAGAGGTGCAGGATGTAATTTTGGAGGCCAGAAGGCCATCTACTAGAAAGGCTTACTCCGCAAAATGGAAACGGTTTTACGCTCGGAATGAGAAAAAAGGCCAGGATCCTAGAAAACTGAATTTGCCTCCGATATTACAGTATCTAGCTGAGCTGTTGAACAGTGGACTTTCATTTTCCTCCATCAAAATTCATGCCTCAGCCATTTCTGCAGAATACAACACTAATCCACCCTTATTCTCTCACCCACTTTTAAGACAGTTCCTCAGAGGAGCTAAGAATATAAGACCTCCAAGGAAACAACCAATACCAGCCTGGGATCTTAACTACATTCTAGAAAAATTAACATTACCTCCCTTTGAACCAGCTGCCTCAACAGATTTGCAATATTTGTCCTGGAAAACAGCTTTCCTTCTGGCCATTACCTCAGCTCGTAGGGTTTCGGAACTACAAGTCCTCATGGCTGTGCAGCCCTTTCTCATCTTCCATCAGGACAGGGTTTCCTTACGAACCAACCCGTCATTTATGCCTAAGGTAGTATCCAGGGTAGCTTTAAATCAGGCCATACACTTACCTACCTTTTACACCAATCCTCAAAACAAAGGGGAAAGGCTGCTACATTCCTTAGACATCCATAGACAGCTATGTTACTATTTGGACAGAACAAAGCTTTTCAGGAAATCAGAACAACTTTTTGTGTCCTATGCTGTAGGAGCTCAAGGGAAGCCAATTTCCAAACAGACCATTTCAAAATGGATAGGCCACTGCATACGGTTTTGTTACACCTTTCATGGCAAACCTGTTCCTACAGGCATCAGATCCCACTCCACAAGGGCCACAGCTACCTCTACAGCCTTCCTCAGAGGAGTCCCTACCAAAGATATTTTGGAGGCAGCCACTTGGAGTTCTGTGCATACCTTCACAAAACACTACCACCTGCCTTTATACTCCAAAACTAGAGCAGGCTTTGCCACTGCTGTGTTGCAGGGCATTCTGGCTGCTCCCAGTTCCACCTAGTGCCTACCACCCTGTGCGTAGCTTTGGGATTCTACCCATCTGTGATTTACTGCAGCTGTATGCACGATGAACATAGTACAGTTTTGTACCTACCATAAATGTAGATGTTCGAGTGCTAATACAGCTGCAGTACAGGTTTCCCTCCCTCCTTTCCCTCTTGGTAAAGGCCTAGTGGCTAACACCTCCTCATACAACCTGATTGAGTTATCCTTCTGTGGTGTATTTGCTTGCAACTACTGATTTTTGATTATATTGCATTGCTTGACTATATATATATATATATATATATATATATATATATATATATAATTTATGTATTGCCTTCCTTCTGGGGGCACCTGACATCTGGGGCAAGAAAGACTGAAGAAAGTGGCGTCGGCTGTGTCTTATATACCCCTGTCGCACTGACGTCAGGAAAGAGAGCGACAACAACAGACGCCGGACCTAGACTTTGGAATTCGGCCGACCGAGGACCCACCTGACGGCAGAAAACCCATCTGTGATTACTGCAGCTGTATTAGCACTCGAACATCTACATTTATGGTAGGTACAAAACTGTACTTTATTCCTACCTATTATACATGACGGTGTTTTTGAATGTGTATTTCCAGCTTTTGCGTTACATGCATATGTACTAATGTTTGGCAGGTTGATCTTTTGTACAATTGTTTCTTGTCATGTCCATTTGAACCTGTCACATTTTTCAAGACTTTTTTTTAATGAAAACCCTCAAAACACAGAAAATAATTGGTACAAAATTCCCATCTCTTATTAACTTTTAACAAAGAGACAAAACTGTGCACATCTTCAAAACATGTTCAACCCTCCAAAAGGAAACAACTACCCTAAATTGACAGCTGCACCTACAGGCTTTATCTAACATAACGTTAAGGTTACCCATACTAAAGCGCATGCTGTTGTCTGTACTCCAACCTGTACTCCTTGCTGCCTCCTCTTTTCTTAGCTCTGTTGTCCTGTCAGAAATGCAAAACTGCTTGTATGCTTTCAGAAAATATTAACTTTTGGCCCCAAGATAAAGTGTACTGGCTGTCTTTGAATAAAACTAAATTGTACACTGTTCCATTAACTGCTTTAACTTATTAAAGCTGCTGAGAAGGTTGTTGACTGTTATTTATTTCCCATAATTTCAAACTTCATTTTTTTCACTTATCTGTTTGGTGTTGTGGACTTAAATTTTGCATTTCCCTCAGCAAAGAATAGTCAGAATTTTTGAGATTAACTGCATGCACCTATAGACAGCTTATCTCCATTGAAGTGTACTCTGCAATGAATCTTTGTAAATTTCACTCAGAAAAGAAAGCACAGCTGCCCTCCGATGCAGACATCTTGCCCATACCTCTCAACTTGGAAACATCAAAAATCTGGACAAGGCAATGAAAAATAGGTACAAATATGTATGTTGATTAACATAAAATTAGCATATCAAATTATGTAACCCCTGCCCACTTAAATGGAATTATGGGATACCAACGTTCAAATGCAAACTGAAGAACAAACTACCAAAATATGGCACTAGAGCCCCCCTGCAGACATTCCAGTGTCCCATTACCTGGCTGTTTCACCCCATTTACCATAAACACTAATGTGCATACTGCTTTACTTCTACATTGTTGATTATTTGGATTTTCTTTTTACATTTTATAGTGCAATGCACAAACACTAGACATCTGCTAAACAAAGCAATACTGTCTCTCAATGAAAATAAACATAGCATGAATGAAACTCACATTCATTGAAACCTGCACCACATCCAAAGAAAATGCATCTGGCTAGTGGTGGACAAAGATTACCTTTGGGCTGTTACTTAGGCCCCTTGCACACAAAACAAGAAGGAAACATACATGTGTTCTTTGATGCACCTTCCTGACTTTTATATTCCTTGCATAATACAGCACACTTGTACAGAATATAATCGCTGATTTCCTGTTCCTGAATTTGGGTTAATATTTTTTGCTCTTTCCACTGAGACACAAATGCCCTTGTGCATGAGATTTTCTCACTTCTGTTGTATCTGTAGCTACACCCTTGGCTTATTACACCCACAACACAGTACAGTATCAGCAATGTCATCTACATATTGTGGGAGTAAAACCCATGTCTTCTGCATCAAAAGCAAGTATTTAACCTGTTATGCTATTAACAATGCAACCAGACTCAGTATAAGCAACACTGAACTTCTCTTCCCCTGAATCTCTCAGCTCCACCCAACTCTCAACTGTATCTCTCAGCTTTGCAGCCCAAGAAATCTGGAAAAAGGCAACTTTTAATAGTGGGGGGGGGGGTGGAATAAAAGCCCAAAAACCAGAGAGACATTGTAAACATTGCTTGTATTATAATTTTGGAAAGTTGCTAGAATAAAATGTTGTGTTACCACCATGCGTTTCACTGCAAAGCCTTGAACCCAGGACCCTGTGCACTACAGTCAGAGCAACATACCACTATGCCAGATCAGCAATTTCCTGAAAGATAGGAACTTTAGGAAGACAAACTTAAATGGCTATCACTTAGTGAATTCAGTTCTCACTTCTCACCATAGCTCTCAACCTCTTAGCACAAAAAACCTGGACAAAGCCAATAATTGGAGAATACTGCCCCAAAAATATGATCATATTTGTAATATTGAACTTATAAACTCAAAATTGTTAGAATTAAAGGTTTTGTGTTACCATTTATTTTCTGAAGAATATGAAGTCTGAAATTCAAATGACTGTCATTATTTAGTAAATTCAATCCTTCAAATCCAAAAAAGCATAGATGTTATGAGGGACAGAACAAAAATGTGAGGCATAAATCTTGGAAATTCCACAAATGGTCGTGGGTAGGGACTTTAGGCTCTTGTCACCTGTATCTAAGGTACAGGGCTTAAGGCTGAGTACCTCCTTTAGCCACCAAGTATATCCATTGCTGTGGTCTGTCAGTAATTTGAGTCTTTTGGAAGACTATGCATTTAAACACTGAACTTAGATCAATTAACAACTTTTTTTCCTTAGGAATACTTGTGATTTATCTATTATAAGTATCTAATTTATCCTCCTGTTGGTTTTGTTTTAATTCCTGGGAATGCAGCTTTCCCTGGGGTATGTATGGCAACAATAATGCTAAGCATTTATTTTATGCATGATGTCATGTTTTTGCCTTGTACTGTCTTTGTACATTACTGCATGCTTTGTTCTTTACAGCCTCTTGTATACTATTAAATTGTATGGTTGTTTTTTTTTTTTCCATGCTTAAGTCATAAGAAAAAGGGAGGGCCCAGTAGTCTAGTTCAACAACCTGCTAAATAAATAAATACAGGGATGATTTTTGTTTCAGCTAAACCAAATGGGCTGGATAAAATATAGAAAAAAAATGCAGCTTTTCCTCATTCAGTAGCGTTTGCATATCGTTAAGTACTTCCATGAGTGTATAATGTCCCACCTAAAGAGTGTAAGTACTTTGATACTTTTAATGAGATAAAAATGATCTACATAAGACATTCAACTTGCCCAGTGTCAAGGAAAAAAATTCATTAAAATGAAATAAAAATGTATATTTCAGTTCTGAACACTGTATTTAAAATTAATATAGATAAGTAGACAAAATGAGAACTAATCAGTGGAAGATCTTAAGGAGTATCTCAGTTTCTCTCCGTCACACTCACATTTGCCCACAGCCTTCTACAAATAAAATGGCAGCTTCAATACAAAATGCACAGCAGCTTAAACTCTCATCTACCAAATCTCCCTCTGCAAACAAAATGACAGCTTCAGGGAAACAGATCACCAATACAAAAGCAGCTTAAACTCTCTATTCCAAGCAGCAGCTCACCAGTACCTCTCTGTCTGCAAACAAAATGGCGGCAGCTTAAATATCCATTCCAGGCAGCTCGTAAATCTCAGGGAAGCAGCAGCTCACCCATACCTCATGTCGCTGCTTGTTCTTGTTCTGTTCCTATCAACAGCTAAGGAACAGCCGGAAATGCATGCACGTTGAGCTCAAATCTGACAGGCTGTTTCACAGAGCTGACATCATCGGGCACATAACGTCCGCTCAAAAACCCGGAAAACAATTTTAAATTAAAAAAATGCCAGGAAATTCAGAAATTAGGGGGTGCCACTCAGGAATCATGGCACCCTATTATTTGGACCCTAAAACTCAGTAAAAAAAACGAGTAATTCGGTATGGTTGGGACCTATGATCTTGCCCCCACTGAACATTTGCTACTGGAAAGCAAGCTAATATGTTTTCAGTTGTAAGAAGCTTGGCATCTTCATGGCTTTCATCATTTTATCTTATTTTTAAAGTCTACATGCTTACAAAATATCTATTTACAGCTTAAGCCAAAGGTAGTGATCTAGATGTTCACTGTTATAAAATGAGAAAATATTCTAATTCTACATATCGGTGCACTTTTACACCCCAGCAGCCCAAGATCACAACATTTGAATATTAAACTTGTTTTTGCCCAGCCTTTTTTTCTCTTGATATACAGTAAAACCTGTTTCTTCCAACTAAAATAGTACTTTAATATTTTAGCACATGTTCTACTGTACCAGCAAATCTTGAAGAGAAAGACTTCATTAATTTAATGAAAATACAAATAAGCAACTGGAGTAGTGTTCCCTAGTAGGACTTTTTAATTGAGAGAACTTGCTGTTTGTATGGTCCAGATTTGGCCATGAGAAAGGAACCAAGATCTATATTAAATACGAGTTATAGCAGCAGAAAGAACTGTAATTGACAAAACTATTGTAAAACGGAAACGTATTAAAAATTAGTGGCAGCATAGTGTTTGTAATAAATGATTCTTCTGCCTTGCATTGAGTAGAACAGAAGCAAGTTTATCCTAGCAGTCAGAGAATGCGAAGAGCCAAGAGCATGATTCAAGTTGTTGTATTTAACTGTCTTCAAAATAATTTTTTTTTTGGATGATCAAATACAGTTTTGAATGCAGAAGAGGCTAAAGAGGAGAAACGTCAAACCAAAAAAGAGCGAGTCAGCAAGCAGAAGGGGACTTCTGACCATAACAATGCTGATATAGAGAGACTGCCAGTGAATGTCCTTCATTGTTCCAAAGGTCAATGAGTATATGATAGAGAAAAGTACAGGAGCTTACTGGAAGAATTGGGATTACTTGGAATTGAACCAGTAACTGGTGTTGGATATGATGAAGAATGCCAGCAACAATGTGAAACTGGTGAATAACTGGGAGACTTTAAAGCTTCAGTCTCTCTTGATATATTATTATTATTAGATGTCATATTTGGCTTTGCTATAAGTAGCTGAAAAATACTAGAATTTTGTTAAACTGGTGGGTGAAATGTAAAGACTAGAGCCCACTAAGTCATGTTTAAAAGAACACTGAATGGACTGAAAAAGTAACTCTTAAATAAAACACTTTTTTCTTAATATTGGTATAAAATCCTGATGTAAATTGCATGTCATATTGTAAAGCAGTTTTGTATAGTGTGCCATCTGAGGTATTTTAAATATGAGGTAGAAAAGTCTTATCAGTCAGTGCTTTATGTGTTGAAGATATTAAAGTAAGAAATAACTTTTTCTTGTAATCCAGGTTTTACTCTTTAGCACGGTAAGAAAAGCAGGAAAGAAACAAGTTAAAGTTAATCTAATATTGCAGTATTGGGCTGCTGGGGTGAGGAAAGTAAAACGTGTATTGATCATATTGTCTGTGGAATTGAAATGTAACATATTTCTCATGTTTTATAGAGGTGGGTGCCTATATTAATATCCTTAGTATAAGGTACAGACAATAGACCTGAAAAGGAAGACACAATGATGAAAGGCATGGACAGTTGTAATTCTTCCTTGTATTTGCAAAGTTACTATTTTTCCATCAGTAAATGTTTTCAGTTGGAAACCGTGTACATTTGCAAATAATTTAATTATGAGAGGTATGAAGAGTTTTTTCAAACACCTTTATTGAATTATCACTTGTGACACAGGCAAATTTACATTCAAAAAAATTAATCAAACTATTAACATAACAGACATTATACTTCACACATATTGCTATATGTCCTATAACCTAAGCAACATTACATACATTATTTAATTCCTGCCTTTTTATTAATCAAGAAACATCTTTATTAAACCATCACTTACTACACAGGCAGTCATACATTTATATAAATGAAAACAAGCCACATTTAGACACTCCTAGTTGCAAGCACTTTACATCACTTATAATCTACCCAATCTTTCTCACTCAAGCATTACATCACTCATTGAAATGCTGTCGCCTTTTAAACCTCATTCCTCCCTTGTATGTATGTATGTATATATTTCCCACAATTCCCATTGTTTTCTATGTAGTTTGCTCCTACCCTTAAGACCACAATTCCAGTTGTTTAATCTCTGTTACTATATTCACTACTTCCAGTGTAGTTGGTTTAGATTTTGATTTCCATTTTCTAGTAATTGCTTTTTGTGCAGCCACCATTATTAGACACATCAAGGCCTTACCGTGTCTAGGCAATTCCAATTTGTGTGAAGTGTGTTCTGAGTGAAATCCTACAGTAGTTCTGTCATGAATTTGTAAAGTTACTAGCAGTTTTTATTTCCACTGCCAGTTGCTTTTACCTGGAGAAGATCAGTGTGCAGATGCAAGCACTTAATCATGAGAGGTCTGAACAATAAATGCTGAATGAAATGTACAAGTACAGTGCAAACACATAAATGTATATTGGCTTGCTGTTCAGTGAAAATATTGTTTGAAACTGTGGGAAGTGAATAACTCATGCAAATAGTTGCCAGTGCCACCCCCAGCAGCCTTAGTAGTGTAATGAATTTACTCCAACATTGTCAATTTTAGTGTTATTTAAATGTAACCAGTGTACCTTTTCTTGGAGCTAAAAGTTTAATATTTGCTGAAAGCATGCAAACTGTTTTTCCTATCTGGAAGGGGAATACAGACTAAGAAACAGCAATCACTGTAGATGGGGGCACATGCTCTAACTTGCAAATTAGCATGGGTAGCCTTAATTTTAAAATAGGTGATATCTGTAGGTGCAGCTGTTGGTTTGAGGCAACTGCTTCTATCTGGAGGGGTAAATTTATTTTCGGAAAATGTACATATGTGTGCTTCTAAGTTCAAATCACCCTCATAAGTAAGGGCATCTCATTCAGGTCCAAGGAGGTCCTAACATCCCTGTCTTCTTCCCTTATAAGGCCCATTATGGAGTACAGTGCCCCTTTCAGCATGTACCTCACAAAGCAAATGCAGCAGCTGGAGAGACCACAGAGGTTCCTCAGCAGGAGAATTCAGGGCCTCAAACATCTACCATACATAGGCTAAAAGCCCTATCCCTCTACTCAGTTTCATACAGACTCCTCTGAGGTGACCTCTGTCTGGCATACAAGGCGATCATGAATCAAACCTTGATGGGACAGCTGCATATCTGCAAGTCAAGCTCCACTTGAGTCACTCACGCTAACGGCCTCAACCTGGTCTGTGTCATCAACAGGACTTGTTGGCGGGACAGATTTGTGTCCCAGAGACTCTTCCCATCTATGGAATAGACTGCTTCTCCACATCAAGCACAGTACCTCTTTAAACCTTTTTAAGCACAACCTGAATAACTGGATGGGAAACAGAACATACATACCTTGGATTCCACCTGTGTCCCTGCTGGACAGGGGTTATAGGTGCTGACTTGTCTAAACATGGGCTAAACCCTTGGCTAGGCTTATAAGGGACTTAGAGCCAACAGCTTAGTAACCTCCTATGAAAATGGACGGGGTTCTGAAAATCTATTTTAGTTTTTTTGTGTTTTTTTTTTTAAGTGTTAAGTTTTGAAAAAATGAGACATGGTTCTAAATGGAGATGAGAAGAAATTATATGTGAATAGCCTCCCAAACAGTTACAACCTTTACAGAAACATTTCTGTAAGGAATTTTTTTTTTAAATCTGCAAGTTGTTACACCCCCACCCCCCAAATCATACCTCCATCATTTGTTGTCTATCCAAAGAAAATAATTTAGAAATGTACTTTGGGTATAAAAACCATTTATGCAAGCCCTTCCATACAAAAATTCTCAACCTTCTGGACTTCGGTGCATACCGGGGATTCTTAAAGATTTCTTCCCATTTACTTTACAAACTGAATTTCCTTTTTTTTTTAATCCTCTGGTTGGTCTTTCTAGTTGTCATGTAATATTTTGTATGTTCAAAGTATACTTTTTAACAGCTTTAGTTATAGACTCTACTAAAAACTCCTCCAGAGCTGGTCTTTCACTTAGCACTCCCCTGTCTTATTCTCTTTGCCTATTCTACGTTAGAGACTGTTATCAGTCCCGGGTAGATAATCTGAAGTCCAGACTTGTTATTAGCCTCTGTTACCTTTCTATACCAAGATATTTTCTCACAGTGCCATTGTTTATTTGCTAATTTTCTCCAGTAAATTCCAGGCCCCTTCTGCCTATTTCTGTACCTTTTCTTGCAAAGATACCTATTGGTAAGATATTTCTTAATTTCCACACTGGCTTAGTACTTTATGAATAAAATATTACCTGTTGTGATTTTCTTTAAGCATTGGTATTCAGAGTCTTAGTCTCCTCTTTATCTCTCAACTCCCACCCTGTTTCGTTTTAATTGTTTTCCACTTTGATTGTTAACTTTCTGCTTGAGTTATATATGGACCCCAACTGCATAGGTCTGAAGAAAGCATTCAAATCATGTAACCCTAAACCACCTTGTTTTAGAGGGAGAATCAGCTTATTGTACTTATTCTTGTTCTCCATCCCCCCCACCCCCAAATAAATTCCTTCAAATCATTATCATCCACAACTTTTTCTCTGGTTGATTAAAAAAATAAGACTAAGGAAACTAAAAATATTTTTACTGCATGTATTTACTTTTCATATCCATAATGAAAATGTTTGAATTCTTATTTATTTTTTTATTAATTTATTTTTTTATTAAAGTCTCTTCCCAAATATCCTTCTCTGCCATAATAGAATTCTTTTAAATTCATACATTTTATTTATTTTATTTTGACATTTGTTAACCACATCTGTCCAACTGAGCAATTGCCCTTTTTCAGAGAAGGCCTTGGGCGAAAAGCTTCTTACAGAAAAAACTCAAAATACAGAAAACTTTTAATACAGGACAGACTCTATATACAGAAACAGCTCTTAAGTACATTAAAAAAGTTCTAAATACAGCAAAACTTCTCAAAAAACAAAAAGTAAAGCTAGACATGGAATAAAGTACTACCAAACAAGTGTTGGAGAAGATAGTACATAGGACTAAAAAGGATAATTAAACAATAGGTTGAAGATTTCCCTATGGTACTAGGGGAAGGTGTGAACATAAATGGGCATGTAGATCAGAAGAGTCTGGGGAATTGTATAGTGTCACACTAGTATGCTGCTTATATTAGAGGAAGAGGTAAGAGTGATAGGCAAGTGAAGGAGTGGGGACAGAGTAAGGTAGGGTATGAGGAAATTAGAGATGGAGGTGTAAGAGGAGTAAAGAAGGTGATGAGGGAGGAGATGGCAGAGAAGGAGGTGGGATTTTTAATGGAGTGAATATGGAGCAATTGAGCCAAGAGGAGTTGGTGAAGGAGCTCAACCAAGTTAAGGGATTTAAGAGAGGCGCAGTGGTGTGAATTGTAGGGCTGATTTGCAGTGACCATATTGACTTTTATTATATGAGAGTTCAGCAATAGAAGAGGGAGGATTATAAGTTGGTTAAGCTAGGAGAGGCATAGACTAGGGAGGATTGTAAGTTGGTTAAGCTAGGAGAGGCATAGAGTAGAGTGAGAAGATGATGAGTATTGGCAAGGGAGAGTCTAGAGTCCTTGGTGAGATTTTTTTTCTTTTTGTTTCTATAGAGCAAGCCAAGTTTTGGTATTTTTTTTATTTATTTATTTATTTTTTTACAATTTTGAACATGTAGATCAAATTTTAATTGATCATCAATAACACCTAGGAATTTTGTCTGTTTCTGCATTTATTACAATGTTGTCTAGTGATGTAATAGTGAAGGAGGATTTAAGATGTGAAAGATGTGGGGAGAAATAAAAGTTTTTTTTTTTTAGGTTTGAGTACAAGTTCATTATCTGTTGCTACGTTTTGATGGAGTTGAAAGAGTTTTGGGTGAAAGTGTGGAGGTGTGAAAGATTCAGATGTGCAGATGATAGTGGAGTCATCAGAGTATTGAACAAGAGAGGACTGAGCACAGGAAGTGTGAAAACAGTAAAGATGTTGAATAGTAGTGGTGCAAGAATGGAACCTTGTGGTACTCCAGTATTAACAGAAAGGAAGTGTAAGAAGGGAGTGAGCCAATTAACGGATTGCTGTCTATTGGATAGGTAGCTGGAGCCCCATTTGAGTGTTGAGTTGTTGAAACCAGGATAAGGCATTTTACTGAGAAGCTTGGGGTAAGAGTGTCAAAGGCTTTGGAAAGGTCTGGAAATGGACAGAACATTAAGTTATTGTCGCTAGCTTGAGAGATAGTATGAGTGGAGGAGATTGGAGCAGAAGTTGTGCTATGGTTAGGGCAGAAGCTATGTTAGGTTGGAGTGAATAGATTTTCTTGTAGAAGATATTCTAGGAGTGGTTTGTGTACACATTTTTCAAGTTTTTTGGCAGGGGGAACAGAATGGCTATGGGTCTGTAGTTTGAGAGGTCAGTGGAGTGTCCTCCTTTGTGGATTGGAATAGTGAAGAATTGTTTCCAGATTGAAGGGACTGTAGATTCTTGGATAGATCTGTTGATAAGGATTGAGATATGTTAAACAGTTGAATTAATGGATAGCTTTAGGAAGAGGTAGGTTATCTGGTGAATGAGAGTAGGACTTTAATTTCTTCAGTAGTGATTTTATGTAGGTAGTGGTGACAGGTTTAGTGAACAAAGGTAGGTTTATAGTCGGATGGAGAGAGGGAGAGAATAGTGAGACTGGAAGTGTGACCATTTTGGGTTAGTTTGTTGATGGAGTCAGTGAAATAGGAGTTGAGTATAATGGCAGTTTTCAGGGGAGAGTTGTTAGGGCAAGGGTTTGATATAGTAAGAGAGTCTGGGTAAAGGATCTTATTAATGGTGTCCCAGATTTTTTTTGAGTGTTGTGATGGTATGTTTGAAGCTTTAGATAGAAGTTTTTTTTATCATCATTGACTTGTTTTTTTAGTGAGGTTGTGGAGTTCTTTATAGGTTTGAAGGTGATTGAGGGATTTTTTTAGCCAGTTCTTCCATGCAATGTCCCTTTTGTGCATTTGGGAGATTGTGGATGGAGAAAGCCAATGTGTATGGAGAGATTTCACTCTGATTTTCCTAGGTAGAGTGAAAGAATTGAGAATGTCCAGAAAGATGCAGTTGAATTTGAGAAGAGCGTCCTCTAATGTAGGTTAAAGAAGTTTATGGAGGAGAGTCTAATGGTGAACTTGTCAGGATTGAAGTTAGTGATACTACGACACTTTTTGTATTTGTGTTGTCTAATTTGATGGAGAGTGCCTTTGAATATTGCTTTGAAGGTGGTCTCTGGTAGAATTTGGCAGGGTTTTGTGGTTAAGGTACAAATTCAGATTGGATACTAGAATCCAGTGTAGGATAGAGCTGGAGTTGGTTGATTTGCTATAGCGCATAGGGCTTTTTGAAAGTTTACTTTTAAAAACAAGAAGAAAATTAAACGTTTACTGTGTCTTAAAGGTGGCTTTCCACCTACTAATGTGAGAAACAAAAAGCGAACCTTTCGATGTAATAAATGCTTAGCATGTAAAAGCAATGATACAACCAATTATTTCATCCATCCTGTGAAAGGCCATGAATATTTTTTCTCATGCTATGTAGACTGCAATACACAACATTTAGTCTATCTTGCTACTTGTGAAGGCTGTAATGCATATTATGTGGGAAAACAGATCAAAAGATTCAAGGACAGAATTTTGAGACATCTTCGTGATATCCATAACAGGGACATAAAGAATGCCCTTGCTGAACATATAATACAGTTTCCCACACATAGTTTTAAGTTCAAAGGTGTTCAAAATACATATCTAGATCTAAAGCAAGGAGATATTTCTAACCTTACTAAGAAAAATTAAACTAAATGGATTATCAGCCTAACGGCAGATAAGCCACCTGGCTTGAATGCAATAGTGCCATTGAGACCTATACTGAAAGATGCACGTTTTGTGATTGAATAAATGGAAGGTGTGCTCTTCCTCACTTATGCTGATTTAGACAATGAATCATTGGTTGCAAGTAGAGGCGTTGTCTGTTATTTTACATCTGATTGGTTATCTTCCTCTTTTTAATCAAAAAGTTTCCCATTTCCCACATACGATCTGAAGAAGGAGAAATCCGAAAGCGGTTATCATTTGGATACTAAAGGAAACTTCATTACGTTTTATCACACTTTCATTTTGAGTCTTAGTTGTTCATTAAAAGGACTTTTATTGTGCAAGAGTTCAGCAGGGTGAAAGTTGGGGAGTGAGATGGCCAGTGGGAACAGGTTAAGCTAGTCTGAATATATTCTAGCTGCACCTCCTTCTTTTTTGTGGACCCTGTCATAGGTGAAGATATTTTGTATCCAGGTGAAGAATTTCATTGTCTGATGTGGGGTTTAAGCCAAGTTTCAGTGAGAATTATGTTGGGAGAGTGTATTGCAATTCATTAGTGAAATTCACTGACTTTGTTGAGAATGCTGTGACTATTCAAAAAGATGATAGTTAACCGCTTGGTAGAGGACTTCGGGTGAGAGATGGATGGGGGTGTGGGAAGGTGTCATGAAAGGGAGAGGAGTTTGGGTGAATATATCCCACGAAGGATAGATTCTTTGTGATGTGTAGCAGCATAGGAATCTTAGAACTATTAGTGGAGTATTTAGGCTTAGTTTGTGGGGGGGGGGGGGGTA
Organism: Protopterus annectens; assembly: GCF_019279795.1. Classification (NCBI taxonomy): domain Eukaryota; kingdom Metazoa; phylum Chordata; order Ceratodontiformes; family Protopteridae; genus Protopterus; species Protopterus annectens. Next base: position 130,176,823 of record NC_056739.1, on the reverse strand, counting down.
ATTTGAATTTGTGTATGAGGGGGTTAGACAGGTTAATTAGGTGGGGCTATATTGATAGGGTAAGGTTCCTCTATGTTCCATAGTGGGCAGTTGGGTGGAAGGTAAGTTTATGAGAGACTATTTAGTTTGATATGATGAAAGGTGAGAGAGTAGGAGGAGGAGAGGAGTAGTGACATTAGATGAGGAACATGTTAGGGAGGGTGGGAAAGGAGGAGTGTTGGAAGTCATGGAGAAATTGAGTAGGGTAGAGAGGTGGGTAGCAGTGTGGAGGAAGCTTGGATGTTAAGACGGGAGAGGATGGAATTGCTGTTAGGAGGGCTTTGGAGAGGATGAGTATTGAGAATGGTGTATAAAGTGTGTGTAGTTTAAGAGCAGTAGAGGAGGAGAGGGACGAGCTAGAGGGAGGAAGGTAGTGTGTGTAGATTGGTGGGGTGAGAAGGTAGAGGAGGTGTGGTGATGAGGATGGTTGAGTGTGTTGATTGGTGGGGATGAACAGGAAGAGGAGGAGTGGAATGGGAGGATAAAAATAGCGGGTGTGTAACTAGAGCAAGTTTGGGTGGGTGGGAATTTGCGGTTGTGTAGGGGAGCAGAGTGAGCTGAACCAGTCACAAATGGACGTTTCGCTAGTGAAAAAAACAATAAGGAAACTCTGATTTCTTTAAATGTTTTTGCTACTTAATTGAAGGAAAATATGTTATAGCTGCTATATTATTGTACAGATATGATTAACTGCAGATAGTGTAGCAGTATGGCAGACAGGGTTTAAAAGTGAAACAAAGTAAGTTAAAGTATGGAATATGGAGGGGATAAGTGGAGAACAAAGACAGCAATAGGTGGAAGCAAATGTTCGAGTAGGTCAACTAAATAAATGCAGTTTGAAAGATGGTAGAAGAGAATGGAAAAACAAAGTAAATAGGGAAAGGTGGGTAAGGCAGGATATGAAAAGGTGCCAGTAAATTGTGCGTGGAAAGAAGGGAGAAGTGTAGAGTAACAGGGGGCATAGTGATGTACGATAGAGCTATGAGGATGTATATACCAAATATGAGCAAGACAACAGAACATATTAAACATACAGTAGAAAGCTGTTGGGCAGTCATGGCATTCAGGGGTTCAGAACTTGGTGAAAGACTGTTTTCTTGTGGCCAGGAATGGTGAGGCAGTTGATATTGGCTGATGGAAATGAGTCCATACATCCTAAATACTTTATCCCTCCATAAGTTTGGGTATTGCTGAATCAGTTTATGTGAGGGTATGTGGTTTTCTGCTGTAGCCTTTGTTTGTCTTCATTTATTTTTATAAATCAAAAAGATATGAAATTCCCCCAAAATGTTCCACAACACCCAAATGGCATTTTCTGGATTTATCAAATACAAAATAACGTAATCTGCAAATGTAGTTAAGATTTCTTGAATCTGCAAATATAGTCAACTTTTCTTGATTACCATACCAGTTATATCCTTGAGTTTGCCATTGCAAATATCAGCGGGGAAAGAGGACATACCTGCCCAGTTTCCTCTTTTCAAACCCTCCTACATTATTTCTTGCTTCTTACCTGTCCTGTATCCTCGTATTAGTCCTATTCTGTCAGGGAATACAAATGCTACGATTGCCTTGCATATAAACAAACAGCTGACTCTGTTGTATACTTTTTTCTGAATCATGATCCTCCAGCAGTAGCATTTCTTATTGTTCTGTGCTTCTGCATCATCATTGTTCATTAATGTTGTCAAATGTTGCTTCCCTCCACAAAACCACACTGGTCCATATTTATTAGCTTTAACACCTTTGCCATTCTGTTAGTTAATATAGACATAAATTCTGTATAATCATGGTTTAAAATCGAAACGGGTTTACTTGAAGCTGGATATGAAGAATCGTTACCCTCTCTGAGTGATGCAGCCATCGTACCTTTCTTCAAAGATGCTGCTACCCTTTTTTTTAAAGTATTATTAAGCAAGACTTTTCAGATCTTTATTACTTTCTTCAGTCCTAACTTCAAAATTTCAACAGGAATGCTGTCTTTTGTTGGAGATTTCCTTGTTAATTGATTATACATTTCTGTTTTCTCGTCTCTTCTTCGCTATTAATTGTTGAGCCTCATTTTACTCTAAGTTATTTCTAATTGTCTTCCTTAGCCATTTCCATATATGCCTTTAATTGGTTATACATTTCCTTTGCTATGTATAAATTTTCATAAAATTTCTGAATTTTAATTTTAGAAATTAATGAAATAGTGTCATTAATTCTAGGAATATTGCCTGCTGCGAATATAATTTACCAAAGCAGTTCCTTATATCACAAGGTTACTTTCCATAAACCACCTTTTGGATATCTCTCCAGCTTTTCAAGGACCATAAAGACAAATTGGTTAACATGTGTGCAAAGACTCTCTTGTATTTACTCAGCACTTTTTAAATCATTCTTCCTTAAGTCGTATTCATGCTCATAGATTCTTTTCCTCAGTGACCTTTTGTTTTTTTACCAATGTAGGATGACTTGCATGTTTTGCAAAGAACAATATATACCCCCCCCCAGTCCCGTAGTTGTAGTACTCAACCTATTTGATGGGGGTGACCACCATTTGTCGTGCAGTCCCCATCAAAAAAGCTTGGATAGAATGAGCATGCCCCATATTTGTAAATTCCACATGAACTACTTTGGCAATTCAGATTAGCAGCAGACAATACCCCCTGAAATCAATGATACCATTTCAGTAATTTCTGTTCTAAAAGCTTTTAGATATGTCAGAGTTTGGCTCAGCCACAAACTTAATTTTTGGTACTTGCGTATTATCATAACCAGATTTTCGCGATAATAGCACTTGCTTCCCGATGCGGAAATCAAAAGAAATGTATGCAAAATCACACTGACAATGTCAACTTCATCTAAAAACATTGTTTAGGTAGCAAAAACATTGTAAAATTAAAAGAATGAGTGCTTGTTTCAAGCTATGCTGCTGTTTTCTGACATCTTGTCCCTATAAATACATTTTATACAGCAGCTGTGTGTAATGCACGTTCCATATCCCCAGCCGCAAGCCTGTAAATGTTGTCAAAGTTATACTTCAGATTAGTAAAGACTATCTATGTAGATATTCAGTGGTAGTGAACTAACCCCAAAAAACAACCTTTATAAATACAATGCGTTTGTGGGATCTACCCAAGATAGAAAAGGAATCAGTAGCACTTTTCCAGCAATATGGCATTATATCAACAAGTAAAGAATGCTGTTCTGGACATTCAATGATGTACTATGGGAAGCAGATTTTTTGGAAATGCAATACCGAAAAATGTTACCAACACACAGGAGTTTGAGTGAGTAATTTCTTTGAAGGAAGTAGAATTAATTTTACCACCGCTGTCCGCTTCATTTATTGTTAGGCAAAGCAGATGACACAAGTTTCTGTCAGGAAGAACTGGACATGGCTGACAAGACAGCCATAGACTAGATTAACTATTTACATGATGTCTGTCTCTTAGAAATGGAGAAAAAGGACAAGAAAGAAATTTGAGGGCCAGGGTGTGTTGTGGAAATAGACGAGACTCTTTTTACTAGATGTAAAAGTAATGCTGGCCGTATTCTCCCTCAACAGTGGACATTTGGAGGGATATGTAGGGAGACACAAGACTTTTCTTATTGAAGTTCCTGATAGAACAGCCGCAACATTATTTAATAAAATCAAAGAATACATTAAACAGGGCACTACTATTTATTCAGATTCATGGCGGGTATATCAAACTCAACTAAAAGAAGAAGCTGGCTTCAGTCATGAAAAAGTAAACCATAGCTACAACTTTGTAGATCCAAACACAGGAGTGCATACACAACGTATAGAGAGAATGTGGGGATCTGTTCAGTGGAGAAACAAAAAACAGAGAGGCACTGCAAGACACCATTTGGACTCCTACCTAATTGAATATATCTGGCGTGAAACACAGCTTGCACTAAAGAAAGACTGATTTGATGCAGTCTTGACAGCAATAGCAGACAATTTCTCTCCATTCAAAAAGTAACCCAGCAAGTGAACGATCTACAAGTATGCTTCCTTAATCAGCGAGAAAATATTTACAAATATGTTGCTCAAAATATCCAGAAGACATCCACATGAATACTATGCAAAACATCCAGAAAACATTGCAGCAATAACTGCTGTCCCCCACCAAAAATCCATTTCTGTCAAATACTACATGAATGCACTTCGTAACTTTAGCCTCCATCGTCAAGACCTTCATCTCTTTTTGATTGTTTAGATTGCTATAACTTTTAACTTCAATTATTTCCTACAGTATGTCAAATAAAACTAGTTATTTACCAAAAAAATGTGTTGCTCCAGATTTCTTATTCTCAGGAAAAAGTTTAGTATCGAGTTGTGTAGTAATGCATCACGCAGTAAAAACGAACGAACATTTTCCATGCGTCCTCAATTCACTTTTGCACTAAAACAACAGTGCAACCAATTTTGATGTACGCAAAGCAAGTTTCACATTTCTGCGTTAATTTATGTTACTAATTTGGGACAAACTACGTTGCACCCAAAGAAAACTTCAAACTCTGTCTTACGTTTAGTCGCACAGTCTGTTTTTGGGCCAACAAATGTATTACCACAACCGCGAAAATCTGGTTGCGATAATACGCAAGTACCAATTTTTAACTCCACAAAGACCAAACAAAATCCAAAATAAAATTGTTGCTGTTGGCCAGAAAGCTTTCCCACTTCCTCTCAGTTGAAGGAAAAGCAGAAGCAGACTGAAAAAACTGATACGACTTTGAAATACTGGGATGAGCTGGAAGAAACTGGAAAACTCGTGTACCAACTCCTTAGCTCAATGCTTTCTGGAATTCATAAACTCCAATGCCCTAGATCAACTTATCCACACCCCCACCAGGGGCAACAGTATTCTAGACCTAGTCATTACCAACATGAGTGACTGGTGTTCCACACCTGAAGTCAACTCCTCGTTGGTCCGATCCAACCATAAGCTTATCACCCTTGATATCCACATCCCACCCCACCCCCCATTAAGGAAACCACAGTAAAAAATTTCTCCAAAGCCAACTTCATGCTTCTTAAGACAGAAGTGGTGAACTTCGTGACACCCATGCAGATAGACAATGCAGTTACATCTGCTGAATCCTACACAGATGCACTCTGTACGCACTTAAGTGAGTGCATGGATTGTGCTATCCCAAACAGAACCAAGACGCTATCCTCCAAAAAAAAAAAAAAAAAAAGGAAGCCAATCTGTTGGTCCCGTGCCATAAACAAACTGTACAACAGAAGGAAGAAACTGTTGCAAAAGAGAGTAAAATCCCATGAGTGGAGGAACTCCCTGGTCAGCCTCCGTAAGAAGCTGAGATCCCTTATAAGATCCTCCAAAGTTAGCTACAAAAACAAAATCGCCACTAAATCCAAGGGCAACCACAAAGCATTCTATAGCTATGTCAATAATCTAGATGGCAACACCCAGATCTGCTCTGAATTACAGCACAAAGGCACAAAAATTACAGAACCAACTGATATTGCCAACATCCTGGCAGATCGGTTCAGTGCTAACTTTACCCCCACCTCTCACCCCCTAAAGGGCCCATATCTATACAGGAAGAATGCAGAGTCCCTGTAATCACAACTACGCAGGTAAAAGCTGCACTCTCTAAAGCCAAAAACACAGCATCCATGGGACCGGACAACATCCCAGGCTGCGTTTTACACGAACTTCAGAACGAACTGGCTCCGCACTTTAAGCACCATGTTCAGTAATAGCCTTGCATCAGGCTTTGCACCTACTGAATGGCGCACAGCAGCAGTTATCCCATTCCACAAAGGGGGAGCCACCACTGATCCTGGGAACTATCGACCTATTAGCCTGACGAGCCTGGTCTGCAAGCCATGGAACTTATCATGGAACTCCTAAACAAAGACATTGATAACCTCCAAACTCTGGATCCCACCCAGTTCGGGTTTGTAAAAGGCAGATTATGCCTCTTGAACCCGATCGACTTCTTTGAGGCAGTCACCAAACCTGTGGATGAGGGTAAGGTGGTTCACACAGCCTATCTTGACCTCGCCAAGGCTTTTGACACCATCCCCCATTCTGGAATTATAGCTAAACTCAGTAAACTAGGTATAAATCCCTACATCACAAGATGGATTGCCAACTGGCTCACTGACAGAACCCACACTGTAAAAGTTGCAGACTCCAAATATGACCTCAAAGCAGTGACAAGTCGACTACCACAGGGTTCCGTCCTGGGACCTCTCCTGTTTGGTATCTACTTCTCTGAAGTACAGGCTAACGCAGAAGGCCTCTGGCTAACTTAAGTTCGCAGATGACTGCAAATTAGGAGCCATAGTCAAGTCCCCAAATGATGTGGACATTCTACAGAAGGGCTTCACTGAGACATGCCTGGTGTCAGAGCCATGGCCTCAAGCTCAATGCCAAAAAGTGCAGTGTCATCCCCTTTGGTAAAAACACTGTACCCATGAACTACCACATAGGCAGCAATCTACTTAACACCGAATGCATGATAAGAGACCTTGGGACCCAGGTGGACAGTAGTCTCTCCTTTGATAGTCACATCACCACAGTAGTCAGGAAGTCCTTCTACATGGCACACCTCATCATAAAAGGTTCTCATCCAGAAAAAAGAGGTCTTTGTTCCCCCTCTACTCATCACTCAAAAGACCCATTATAGAGTACAATGCCCTTTTGGAATGTACCTCACAAGACATCTGCAGCAGCTGGAAAGGCCACAGAAGTACCTCACAAAGAGGATTACTGGCCTCAAACAAATGCCTTACACTGACCTCCTCAAAAAACTCCAGCTTTACTCCGTAGCATATCGCCTACTCAGAGGTGATCTCTGCCTAACATGTAAAGCTATGTCAAACCCAGAGCTGTTGGACATGCTACACCTAAAGAAATCCCAATCCCTCCGAGCTACACGCTCTAGGGACCAAAACCTTGTCAACACAATAAACAGGACACGCTGGAGGGATAGATTCCTGTACCAGAAACTTCCTATACTCTGGAACAGCTACCCATGTATGTCAAGCAAAGTTCTTCATTAGCACTCTTCAAGAAAAATCTTGATGAGTGGATGGGAAGTAGGAAATACACCCCAGGTATCACTTCTGTGTCTCTTCTGGGCAGTAGCACAGGAAAATAACTTTCGTAGGTGGCGTAAGCTATGGAACCTTGCTGGCTAGGCTTACGTAGGCCCTTGGGTCGATAGCCTAGTACCTACCTATGAATGTCTGTTAATTACCCAGAACTGTGCTGAGCAGATACCAGTCTCTCCTTTATGTGCCAAGTTTTTTTTGTATATTTCAGAATAAAGTCTGCAAACACTAGTTCAGTTATGAATGCTTTATTATGTACAGTTAAAGGTACATGTCAACAATGTCCGAATAATAATTTCAGTAACAGTGCTGATAAACTGAAGCAGTCTGTAGAAATTCTATATTCCTATGAACCTATAATAATCTGGAATGCTAGATAACTGTGGTGATATTCTTTCCTCCTGAATAATATCCTTAATATTCTGGAATGCTGGATATTTGATCTGACTTCTGCACTCATACCAGATTGTCTGTACTGTAGAGACTTTCTTCATATCAGTCCAAACAAACTAGCTTAACTGTTTCTGAAGTATTTCCTAATAATACCAAAATCCTGCAAATCTCTAGACTCCTGTTTAGCTTTGGTTCCCAGTCCTTGTGCTATACAAACAAAATGTGTACTCAAATAAACAACACATTCTGATCTTATCAGTATTCTTGACTGAAGGTTATTGTCACCGAGTGAAAAGTGCATTCACTGAAACTGTATGCACACTGTGAAGCCTGCTTTTAATATGACTGCATTTTTAGACTTGTGCAAAGAGAATACTGTACATTTTGTACATGTAAATGATACCTGATTTAGCACTGACACAGGTACACTTTTATAACAGCTTGAGTTCGGGCTTCCCTAATAACAACTTTATCTATGAAAAAAGCTTGCCTCCCTAAAAGGATATGCTGATTCATTACACTACCTCCTCACTGTAAGCAACACTGTGCTGTGTTCTGTCAACACCTAAATGTCCCGTAATACAGCAAAAATAAGACCCCCCCCCTAAACTTCCCATACTTTTTAAGACTTGCATCTTTTTTTCTTAGGTGTCCCTCAGGAAGAACTTGTTAAAGTACAAGATTAACCTCTTCCCAATGGACCTTCTCTTAAGTACACTTCTAAACAAGCTGTACCGTACTGATCATTTTTTTGGTGGGGATTCCTATAGCTTAGGAACCCTATAAATTTCATTAAAAAGATCAACTCGTCTGTGTACCGTCTTTGGTTTAAAAAAAAATCTGTTTGAAGCAGCACTTTGTAATTACATTTTATTTAAATAACTCCACCAAGTATTTAATCTGTTGAGAGTAGCACCCAGTTTTGCATAAACATCCAACAACACTATGCAGAAATTTCTCCTCCACCTCTTCTCTACAGCTTTATCCAGAACAACATATATCATCCTCCACCCCTGCCTGCCATTTTCCTTATTTGTCCCATGTTTTCTCTCTCTCCTTGTACTCTTTTGCTTCTCACTAAAGTTGAAAGTATTTTCTTCATGAATACTTTCTCTAGAATATTGTGTTGCAGCCAAAACTCTCCACAACCTTTCAAAGGTATCAAACGTTTTATTGAGACATAAAAATTTTTAAAAAGTATTAATTGAGCGCTTTCATCCCCTCAGAATGGGGACTTCATCAGAATGTTAACGTTGTCGCCTCACAGCAAGAGGTTCTCTGGTTTGATTCTCGGCTGGGGTGCTTTCTGTGTGGAGTTTGCATGTTCTCCCTGTGTTCGCATGGGTTTCCTCCGGGTACTCATGTTTCCTCCCACATTCCAAAGACATGCATCTGGAGCATTTCTTCCCGGGCCTCCGCTGAAAACAGGCTCTGTGGAACCTAGTCGGACTTTCCCGGTCAACAAATGTTAAATAAATAAATAAATACATGCCTTCTATTAAGTCCAACATTTATAGCCCAATGTGTTGATGACATGACAGCCACACAAATGCATTTAAAGGCACAACCTTGTTTTTTAAGCTGTATTAAAAAAAAAAAAAATATATATATATATAAACCTCTGAAATCATATTTACTGCACTAAAAATAAGCTTTCCTAACTTCATGGAAATTGTTATCATAGCCTTTTGTCCCTAGCGCTCTTAACATGGGGATGCGAGGGAGAGAAGAGACAAGGAAAGGGCACCAAATCAGTGGTTCAACAGAACCAAGTGGAGAAGGGAATAAAAGTGACTATGACATTTCAAGGAATGGACTTGTTAGCACATTTAGGGTTACCACATTTATAATTATTCAGGATTAACTTTAACCAAGGAGCATTTTTTGTTATTTATGAAGGGGTTGAAATATGTGCCAGCTACAGGCTTTGATTACACAGATACCATTTTGGAGTTAAAAATATACATGAGAAAACTGAATTTAGTTTTCCTGTTTAGGGACTGTGATGAACATGTTAGTCTTACGAGGAACAAAGAAAGAGTATGTATAACCCACCAGTGGACCCTACCCTAAGGCTGTGACAGGATTTATATGCTCTTTTTCATATAGAAATCTTAGTGGGGAAAAGATGAGATTACTTGAACAGCTCAGAAACAGCAGGACAATTAGATTATGCGTCCCGATCAAGGGGGTGGGATGGTAATTTTTGATGCTTTACATTATTCCCAAAAAATCCTAGAGATGTTACATGACACTAGTGTATACATCCACGTTTCACTTAATGAAGTCAACATTCGGTACCGAAGAATAGATTATTACTTGGAAGAATACCTATTGGATGAGTGTATTGCACCTGAAATTTACAGCTTTTTGAAAGTCACGAACCCTATGGTGCCTACCATTTTTGGGATTCCGAAAACCCACAAGGGTTTAAGTAGTTTAACATTTTGACCAATAGTAGCAGGACAGGGGTCAAAAACTTACCCTTTTGGTGTCACCATAGACTTTGGTTAAAACAAGTTGTGAATAAAGTGGAGCATTTAGTAAAAGATTCATGGGACTTTTTGTGTAGAATTAAGGAAGAGATTTGAGAAAACAATTTGATTTTTTTGACCATCGATGTAGTGGATTTATTCACTTGTATCCCTAGGGAAGAAGGTTTCGATATGTTTGCTGTTTGAATAAAATATCAGGTTTTTCTAATGAGAAAGTAAATTTAATAGTTGACTTCATGGGGGTAGTTTTAAACTACAACTATATATATTTTGAAGGAGAATACTTCAAACCAAACTAAGGTATTGCTATGGGAGCCTCTTGTGCTCCCATATTTTCAAACCTGGTTCTCCGTGACTGGGAGGTAAATAAAGTCTTTAGATGTGAGTATTTTCAAAATGTCAAATTATACGTAAGATTTTTGGATGACATTTTTATTCTTTGTAATAGTTCCATAGATAGTGGAGGAATTTAAGTATCTGAAATTCCACTACCAGTTTCTTAAAATTCACTCACACAAGTAACCCCTTGTCCATTAGTTACCTTGACACTCAGATATTCAAAACTCCAAGTGGTTTTACATCTAAAATGTACAGAGAACCTACATTCAGCAACTCTTAGCTTGAATACACAAGTAGTCCTCCCCCCACCAAAAGTCAGTATTGTGAAAGGCCAGATGGTAAGGGTTGCTAGAATGACATCTTTGGCTGGTGACCTTGAGAATAAATTACAAAAAGTTACGGAAATGTTCTATGAAAGAGGATACCCACAAGGCATGGCATGGTTCAGGAAAATGTGGACTATGTTAGAAGGGAATGGGGTAAGAGATTCAAACCCCTGTTATGTTAGTCACCTCAGGGACAAATAAACTTTGAAAAGGCTATGATTTTACCATACTGGTGGAAGATAGGGAAAGTGAAGGATATATTGGAATAAAACTGGGCCATTCTCAGGGGAAACCCAGATTTGAGAAGGGTTATAGTAGAGAGACCCTCCTATGTATACAAAACTGGGGTGAACATAAAAGAAAGTTTTTTAATAGGTGAAGAACACACAAGTTAACAAGTATGATGGTACTATAAAGTGTGAATTATGTTCACAATGTTGCTACATAGTAGATTGTAAAATGGTTATTTTAGAAAATACCCTTAAAACAAAAGTAGAATTTGTTAAGGGTAACTGTCACACATCAGGTGTCATATACCTTGCACTGTGTAAGGGATGTCCAGCATATTATGTTGGCAAAACCAAAAGGTAATTACGTAATAGGATATATGAACAGGTGTACCAGATATTCACTAAGAATAATAACAGTGCACTGTATAGGCATTCTTTAGTTTGTAGGAATTTTCAGGGGTTCCATTTTGGAATATTGGAGAAAGTATTAGTTAACCCTGGGGGGGGGCTACGGAAATTAATGTAAGAAAAAGAAGTCAAATGGCAGATCAAGCTGCAAGTAGGGGAGGGCATAGGTTTAAATGAAGTTATTTCGGCTATGTTAAAAATTTCCATGAAGTTAGGAAAGTTATTTTTAGTGCAGTAAATATGGTTTCAGGTGTTTATAAATGTTTTTAAGCTGAATTTAAAAAAAAAAAAAAAGTGGTTGTGCCTTTAAATGCATTTGTGTGGCTGTGATGTCAACACATTGGGCTACAAATGTTGGACTTAATAGAAGGCATGTATTCTGATGAAGTCCCCATTCTGAGGGGATGAAAGCGCTCAATGAATACTTTTTAAACATTTTTATGTCTCAGTAAAATGTTTGATACCATTGGAAGGTTGTGGAGAGTTTTGGCTGCAACACAATGATTTTATTATTTTATTTTTGTTTTGATTGTCACTGGGATCGTTGTTTAAACAGTTTTCTCTAGAGTATTAGTGTTTCCAGTATGTAAATAGTATCCTAACTGCAGAATAAATATTTCAAGTATTAAAAATGAATTAGCAAGTGGAATTACTACCTTTTATATTAATTAGCAAGTGTAGTTACTACCTTTTGTATTACTTCCGTCCGCTTAAATGTGTTACTGTATATACTTCTACATATTTTGTTGTGCTTTTATGATGCATTGTGACATTTAGTAGTTCTGCTCTAAAGATGTATGCGAGTAAACTCTTGGGCAGGTCTGGTGGGTGGTCCATTTGGATCAGTATTGTTTGGACCTCTCTAGGACTCCTGCTAATCACAAAGGAATCCAGAATGTTTCTACATTTCAGAGTTGGAGCTAATCATTTTCACTTCTGAACTCTGACACTTGGCCGCATCTTTGCCTCCCAGAGTTTTTCTTAAATGTATGTCAGTGTTTACAGAAATGGGGAGGGTTGCGTCAGGAAGGGCATCCGGCATAAAACTTTACCAAATCATTTCATGCAGACACCAGTAAATATTTCCATACTGGATCGGTCGAGGCCCAGGTTAACAACGACCGCCACCAGTACTGTTAGCCAACAGGGTGCTGGCAGAAATTGGGCTACTGTTGGCCGAAGGAGGAGAAGAGGCGGAAGTCATGGCCGAAGGCAGGAAGAGAGGAGAAAGGCTAGGACTGTGGTAGTGAGGGTCGGAACTTTGAATGTTGGCAGTATGTATTGTGTGTGCAAGAGACCAGATGGAAGGGGAGTAAGGCTTGGTGTATTGAAGGTGGGTTCAAATTGTTTTATCATGGTGTGGATGGGAGGAGAAATGGCATAGGAGTTATTCTGAACAGTATGCTAAAAGTGTTTTGGAGGTGAAGAGAGTGTTGGATAGAGTGATGTTTATGAAGCTGGAAATTGATGATGTAATGATGAATGTTGTTAATGCATATGCTCCACAAGTTGGGTGTGCAATGGATGAGAAAGAAACATTTTGGAGTGAATTGGATGAAGTGGTGATGACTGTACCCAAGGGTGAGAGTGTGGTGATTGGAGCAGATTTCAATGGGCATGTTGGTGAAGGGAACAGAGGGGACGTGGAAGTGATGGGTAGGTATGGTGTTAAACAAAGGAATGCAGAAGGTCAGATGGTAGTGGAGTTTGCTTAAAGGATGGACATGGCTGTGGTGAATATGTATTTTAACAAGAGGGAGGAGCATAGGGTGACATACAAGAGTCGTGGAAGATGCACACAGGTGGATTATATCTTATGTAGGATGGCCAGTTTGAAGGAGATTGGAGACTGTCAAGTGGTGACTGGAGAAAGTGTAGATGTCCTTCAAGGATGCATCTGCAGTCCTAACAAATGGGTTGTCCTGGCCTCAGGCAGCCCTTCGGTCGGCCGGATTCCAAAGTCTGGGTCTGGCCTCGGCTGGTGTCGCACTTCACTCGACGTCATAGCTGCAGTTCTTCGGGTATAAAGGCATCAGCCGACACCATTTTCCCCAGTCTTTCTTGCCGTGGGCTCAAGCAGAAGCTGTTCGCAGGTGCGGTCGGTCAGATCCAGAGATTACTACTACCGAAGACTTCTAAAGCTAGAGTACCCGTTGGGGACTCTTTCTTGCCTCAGCCGATGTCAGATAAAGTGATTAACTGTTTAACTTGTGGGAAACAAATACCTCATAAAGACTTCCACTCTTACTGCCTACCTTGTTTAGGCCCAGACCACGACGTAGCAGCTTGTTTAGCCTGGGCTTCCTTCAACCGACGGACGCTTAGACGCCGGTCGGAGTTTGCAGAGGAGTTTTATCCGCTTTTGCTTATATCATGCCGCCGGAGACTCGACTTCACATTTAGCTAAAAGCGTAAGGAAAAGGACCGACACTCGCGGTCCGCGGTTAAGCCAACCGCGAGTGTCTCGGTTTCGGCTGAAACCGACTCTGCAGTTCTTCCTTCGGCCGAAAGCATGCCTCCTACTACCGAGGCCTCTTCCAGCATGGCTGAATCTGCTACTGAAATTCCACCTGCTCTTACAGTTTCTCAGGATTTATCAGATACTATTCCCCTAGATGTATCTACTCCTGCACGTGGAGCTGCTAGGCCCCCTGCATCCATGTCAATTAAGGCCTTTGCCAGGGCTAAAGCAGCTAAAACAAGGATGCATCTGCAGTCCTAACAAATGGGTAGAATACCATAGCCAAACTGGGGGTGGAGGCCCTAACAAGATTATGGTGTAGTTAAGATCCCTTGCAACACAGCAGTGGCAAAACCTGCTCGGGATCTGGAGTATAAGGGTAGATTATAATGCTTGGCAAATGTATGCACGGAGCTCCAAGTAGCAGCCTCTAAAATGTCTTTTGTAGCCACCGTAAAAAGCTGTAGTAGTGGCTGTAGCCCTTGTGGAGTGAGGTCTGATATTTTCTGGAGTTGCCTTTCCATGATAAGAATAACAAAATCTAATGCAATTTCCTATCCATTTAGAGATTGTCTGTTTTGAAATTGCTTTTCTTTCCATTCCTGTGGCATACGCTACCAGAAGCTGGTCAGTTTTTCTATTGTTCTTGGTTCTGTCCAGGTAGTAGCACAATTGCCTATGCACATCCAAGGTATGCAGCAGTCTTTCTCCCCTGTTCTGTGGGTTGGGGAAGAATGTAGGTAGGTGGATTGCTTGGTTTAAAGATACCCTGGAGACCACCTTTGGCATAAAGGTAGGATTAGTTCTCATGGACACTCTATCCTGATGGAAGATAAGGAAGGGTTGCACTGCCATTAATGCCTGTAGTTCAGAAACCCTTCTTGCTGAAGTGATTGCAAGCAGGAAAGCAGTTTTCCATGATAAGTACTGTAATTCTGCTGTTGCTGCTGGTTCAAAAGGGGGAAGTGTCAACTTTTCAAGCACAAAGTTCAAGTCCCATGTAGGTAATGGTGGCTTTACATTTTTGATTCCTCTCAGAAACTGCCTGAGTAGAGGATGAGAGAAGACTGAAGGATCCATGTTGTATTCTGCTGAAATAGCTGACGCGTGAATCTTAATGGAAGAGTAAGACAGGCCATTGTGGAAAAGCTCTGCTAAGTATTCCAGGATGTTAGGTATGTTTACCAGTGCTACATTTTGCCCTTTTGCTACACTCCAAAAGAGAAATATTTTCCATTTCGCTGAGTAAGTTTTCCTTGTTGAGGGTCTGCGAGCTTCCAAGATAATGTCTTTAACCCTTTGAGATAAATCTGGGTTATTTTGTCTTATGCAATGCTCCAAGCAGCTAGCTGCAGTGTTTTCAGGTTCGGATGCAGGGTTTTGAAGTTGTTCTGTGTTAGCAGTAAAGGAACCAGGGTAGATGCCGACATACTCCTCAGTAGTGGGTACCAGTGCTGTCTCGGCCAGTCTGGAGCTATCAGGATGATCCTTGGGTGGTCTTCTTTGATCTTCAATAGCACCTTGTGCATCAAAGGAAGAGGAGGAAATGCATATGCTGTCAGGTTTTTCCATCTGAAAGATAGGGAGTCCACCTTCCAAGCCAGTGGGTGGTATGTCCTTGTGCAGAATTTTTTCAATTGGTGATTGTGTGGGGATGCGAATAAGTCTATTTCTGGTAGTCCCCATTTCCTTGTGATGGATTTGAAGATGTCTGGATGCAGCATTCATTCGTGGGCATCCGTGGTAGTCCTGCTTAAGATGTCTGCTAGTATGTTTTCTTTTCCTGGCACAAATATTGCCTTGAGCTGTATGTTTTGGTTAGGGCCACATTCCAGAGATCCATTGCCATCCGGCATAGAGGATATGAATGTGTGCCTCCCTGTTTGTTGATATACCACATAACTGTGGTGTTGTCCGTCCTTATCAGCAATTGCCCCTGTTGGAGAAACAGTCTGAATGCTTGAATTGCCAGTTTTACTGCCAGCATCTCTTTTTGGTTTATGTGTAGGTTTAGCTGGTCTTGAGTCCATAAGCCTTGCGCTTGTCCAGCATGTGTAACCGAGGTCTGAGGCGTCTGTGGTGATAGTCTGGCTTGGTTGAGGGCTGTGGAAGGGCAGTCCTTTGTTCAATTGACAGGCCTGAGCCCACCATCGGAATTCTTGCTTCAGGCATGGGATTATTGGAATTTGGGTTTCTAGGCTGTGCTTGTGCTGAGACCATAAATTCCTGAGGTACCATTGCAACTTCCTCATATGCAGTCTGGCATGTGGGATCAATATTATGCAGGATGCCATGTAACCCAGGGCTTGCAGGACTTTCCTTGCTGTAAGCTGGTTCCGTTGTTAATGCCATGAAGTAGAGTGGAAGGTGCTTTTGTTTTTCTGCTGTGAGGGATGCCATTTGATTTGATGTGTCCAGTTCTGCACCCAAGAAGGTTATCCTTTGGGATGGCAACAGCCTTGACTTTTTTAAATTGACTGTGTATCCCAAGGCTTGCAGTAGATGAATGACCCTTTTCAAGTCTTTTGTTAATTTGTTTTTGTTGTCCGCTTGTAACAGGCAATCGTCCAGGTAAGGGTAAATTTGAATTCCTGAAGCCTGCAATGAGCAATTACTGATGCCAGGCATTTCGTGAATACTCTGGGCGCAGTAGATAAGCCAAAAGGCAATGCTGAGAATTGATAATGCTCTGATCCTGCAATAAATCTGAGGTATCTTCTGCAATTTGGTCGTATGGGGACGTGCAGGTATGCCTCCTTGAGATCTAGAGTTACCAGCCAAGACTCCTTGCCCAGCATGGGAAGAAGCTGCTGTAGAGTCAGCATCTTGAATTTTGGGACAATGAGGTATGTGTTCAGAGCGGACAGGTCTAGAATAGGTCTCCATTGATTTTCCTTCCTTGGCACCAGGAAAAGTCTGGAGTAAAATCCTTGCCCTTGTTCCATAGATGGTACCTTTTCTATAGCTCTCATCCTTTTTAAGTTGTCTATTTGTTCTAGAGTGTTTGCCATTTGATTTGGAGGTAGGTTTGGCATTCCTCTCTTCCTTGTTAGAGTATGGAAGTGAAACCTGTAACCTTTGTCTATTGTCTGTAAAATCCATTTGTCTCCTGTAATGCAATGCCAGTTTGCTGAAAATAAGGCTAGCTTTCCGCCTAAGGGTGCTTCTAGTTGTTCCCTGGTAGGCGGCTTCAGAGCCAAGTCACTGTGATTGTCCTGTGGAAGTGGTAGTGGCTGGGTCTGCAGCAGTACTTCGCTGGTTGTTAGGCTGCCACTGACGTCCCCTGTAGGCACCTCTGCCTCTTGTGCGCCTATTCCTGCCTCTCTGTGCTCTGTTGGTGTCTGGAAAGGACCAATTCTTGGAAGGCCAGTTCCTGCTAAACCTTGGTGGCTGGACCTGTAAGAAATCCTTGACTGTCTGGATAGATTTTGCTTTCTCTTCCACCTTCTTCAGCACTTGCTGTGCAGGAGAGCCAAACAAATTGTGTTTATCCATGGGAGCATCTAGGAGCTTTGATTTTACATGGTCTGGTAAGGACTGCTCTTTTAACCATGCATGCCTTCTGATCACTGTACCAGTCATAGCTGATCTAAAGGAGGCCTCCAGTGCATCATAGCCGCATTTTAAGGAATGATTACTGACCTGCTATATGTTATGTACCATTTTCTGAAGTGACTTTCTGTCTAAAGGATCAGGTGAGGACAGCTTTTTAGATAACTGATCTAAAATAAATTCCTGATACTGAATCATGTGGAATTGGCAGTTTAAGGCCCTAGCCAAAAGAGTAGCAGAAGTATAAACTTTTTTACCCCATCTCTCCAAGGCCCTAGATTCCCTTTCAGAGGGGAGTGGGTTTTTGGCAGAGGTAGCTGCTACAGCCTTGGGGCCCTGTGAAATAGTTTCAGGATCTGCAAAAGGAGCCTTATACAAGTGATTATGTGTGTCCGGAACCCTGTAGTATCTGTCGGGCTTAGCAGGGGCCGGAGGGAGTGAATCAGGAGCAGTACAAGCATCATTAAATGCATCATCCACAACTGTAAGTACTGGAGGAATGGCTAAAGGCCTATGCTGTGGCAAATGCAAAAAAGTCCTAAGCCTTTTCCTAGAGTCTGAGAAATCCTAGCCCTGCCATTGAAATTGTTCCCTCATAGCATGCAAGGTTTCCCCAAAAGAAAATTCCTCAAGAGGAGAGGCAGAAGGAATGCAGTCCTCTGCATCAGAGTCCTCATATGGAGAATAAGGGCCCTCAGGGGGGTTTGTATTTTCTGATTCATCTGAGGAGTAATCAGTAGAAACTGGCTCAGGGGGTTCTGCTGTAGGTCTCTTCTCTGGAGGGGGTTGAGGGTCCCTATCAGGGTGAGACTGGGATCCCCTGATCAAAGAAATGAGATCCTCTGCTAGACTAAGCATTTGAGTACTAGAGCTAGGCCTGTGAGAGGGGGCTTTAGTAGGCAAGGCCTTGGAAGTTTTAGCTGCTTTAGCCCTGGCAAAGGCCTTAATTGACATGGATGCAGGGGGCCTAGCAGCTCCACGTGCAGGAGTAGATACATCTAGGGGAATAGTATCTGATAAATCCTGAGAAACTGTAAGAGCAGGTGGAATTTCAGTAGCAGATTCAGCCATGCTGGAAGAGGCCTCGGTAGTAGGAGGCATGCTTTCGGCCGAAGGAAGAACCACAGAGTCGGTTTCAGCCGAAACCGAGACACTCGCGGTTGGCTTAACTGCGGTTTCGGCGAAACCGCAGACTGTCGGTCCTTTCACGCTTTTAGCTAAATGTGAAGTCGAGTCTCCGACGGCATGATATAAGCAAAAAGCGGAAAAACCTCTGCAAAACTCGACCAACGCTCTGCCGTCCGTCGGTTGAAGGAAGCACAGGCTAAACAAGCTGCTACGTCGTGGTCTGGGCCTAAACAAGGTAGGCAGTAAGAGTGGAAGTCTTTATGAGGTATTTGTTTCCCACAAGTTAAACAGTTATTCACTTTTTCTGACATTGGCTGAGGCAAGAAAGAGTCCCCAACGGGATACTTAGCTTTTTAGAAGTCTTCGGTAGTAGTAATCTCTGGATCTGACCGACCGGCACTTGCGAACAGCTTCTGCTTCGGGCGCCACGCGGCAAGAAAGACTGGGGAAAATGGCGTCGGCTAATGCCTTTATACCCGAAGAACTGCAGCTATGACGTCGGGTGAAGTGCGACACCAGCCGAGGCCAGACCCAGACTTTGGAATCAAGGGCTGCCTGAGGCCAGGACAACCCATTTGTTAGGACTGCAGATGCATACCTCTCGGACATCTACATTTATGGTAGGTACAAAACTGTACTTTAGGCAGCATAGGATGGTGGTTTGTAGAATGACATTGGTGATCAAGAAGAGGTGGAGGAGTGTGAGGGCAGCACCAAGGATCAAATGGTGGAAATTGAAAAAGGGTAATTGTGAGGTGGAGTTCAGGGATGGACCCCAAGTAGCTTCTCATGGCGCCTGTATGTTTAAGCCCGAGTGCGCCATGAGAAGATACAATTTTCAAGCCATTACCCTCGAGTGCTTCCACAAGCGAGAGAAAGTGTACAGCTGATTTGTAGTTCACCTTAATGTAAAACACTCTGAAATCGTAACTAAATATGTAATTTATCATATCTAGTTACGATTGTGTGTTTAAACATTAAGGTCATATTGAAGTTTTCTCAAAAAAGCGTTTTAAAAGTTCTTTCTAAGCAAGTGGTGACAGCCAATCGGATTCTTACATTCCGAACCACCACTTGCATAGCACCTCCACCTCCAACCTAAGCTTCTTTTGTTCACCCCTAATAAATAGTGGGTCCAGCAGCAGGTATTTCTTTCTTTCTGCGAAGAACTGGAGATTTTACCTGCTACTGAATCCTCTATTTTATTTCACCAGTCAAGGAATTCACAGACTGCCATATAGGCACTACCAGGAGTCTTTTTTTTTTTTTTTACAGGTACGTCATGGTATTTATCCTAATATTCTGTAACAGACTGTGTAACTTTTTTTTTTGCCATCATTGAGAAAAATACTACATGAATGGGTTAAACTGTACTGTGGCTTGTTAACGCAGTGGTTACTCAAACTCCAAAGTTAGTGAATGGTATGGTTGGGTATTTTTATGGAGTGTCACTTAAGAATGCTTCTAATTGGTGGAAATGATTAGTTGGGAGAATCTGGGAAGCCCTTCTTATATATGATCCATATTCAACTTAGCAGTCCATGCAACCAAGATTTAAAACAACTCGCCATTTTCCTTTATTTTTTGTCTGGTTTTATTAGCAGTATACCAATGTTCTCATTGAACAAGAGTAGGCCAGGTGTCCTGTTTTGCGTTAGGATGGGGATCTAAGTGGAAACAACTGCCAGTATGGTCCCGATTTATGATTATAATTTTTCATCAGAAATCACA
Organism: Protopterus annectens; assembly: GCF_019279795.1. Taxonomy (NCBI): domain Eukaryota; kingdom Metazoa; phylum Chordata; order Ceratodontiformes; family Protopteridae; genus Protopterus; species Protopterus annectens. The sequence continues at coordinate 130,156,640 of NC_056739.1, read as the reverse complement.
GGCGTGCAGTGTTTTGTTAATGGGTGACAAGTGACTGTCTACTGATGTATATTTTATTTTGCATATTTTAAAAGATCTTAGAGGTATAATCACGTTTTACTGTTGTGCGTGAGTTGCAGACTCAGAAAGCAGATTGTGTGGTTGTTGGCACAGTAAGTATAACAGAATTATTTGTATACTTAGTTCCAATAAGAGTCGCCTGTTTTTTTTCATGGGAGGTTTAAGGCTGGAAAGGTAAAGGGCAGAACTCTCAGCTTTTTAACTCGTGGTTTATTGGTAAAGCCAGAGAAGTAATGAGGAACAAAAAAAAGCTCAAAATCAGGGATAGTTTTTAAATGTTGCCGCCTGTGCTTGCTTAAACCGGGTTTGCATTAAATATACACCTTCCCAAAGAAGAATAAGAAGTCTGAAATTCTACTGTCTGGCATTAGTTAACAACGGAAATCCTCAATGGTTTGCCAGAAAATAAGTTTCGTGAGGGAGGAATAAACATATGAGGGAAAACCCGTCCGAGAACTGTGACATTGGGTAATATACCAAGGACACCAGCCAATTTCTCATGCTTCATTTGCTCTGCTTTTTTTTGTTTTGTTTTGTTTTCATTCATCTGATCTTCCACCATGATCGCAGCGCTGATCCAAAGAAAGTGCAAATATAGTTACAGCAGAGATGAAGAAGAGCAGTAAAATAGTGATAAGAAATGGCAGTGGTGTAAGAGAGGGTAATTCCACTGGCCTTCAAGGAACATACGGTTAAACATTGCAAGGTATAAATGATTTTAACATGTATCTAAATGTATACATTTTAGAAAAAAGGGGAAGGGGTGGATTGAAAGTAGTAATTAGGGTGAGAGTTGAGAGGTGGTGGGTCGGGGTGCTAAATGGTAAGACGTTGTAAAGGAAAATAAGATAGATGGTGAATGTAGGTGTTAAAAGTTTGGAAACTGAACTACTGCTGCTGTTGTGGGATAAAGAGGCTGGGATCTGAGTTTGCTCTTTTTTGTTGAACTGTATTTCTAAATCTAAGTACCTATTTATACCTTTACATCTAAGTACCTATTTATACCTTTACATCTAAGTACCTATTTATACCTTTACATCTAAGTACCTGTTTATACCTTTACATCTAAGTACCTGTTTATACCTTTACATCTAAGTACCTATTTATACCTTTACATCTAAGTACCTATTTATACCTTTATACCTTTACATCTAAGTACCTATTTATACCTTTACATCTAAGTACCTGTTTATACCTTTACATCTAAGTACCTATTTATACCTTTACATCTAAGTACCTATTTATACCTTTACATCTAAGTACCTATTTATACCTTTACATCTAAGTACCTATTTATACCTTTACATCTAAGTACCTATTTATACCTTTACATCTCCTTGTTCTTTCTTATTCATTTTTTCAGTTTCTCTCCCTAGGCTGCCTTTCTAAATATGCTAAAAACTTAAATATGTAATGCCTTTTCTTTTAAAAGTTGAAAAATCTGAATGTTCACTTCTGACTTTTTGACTGTTGTCTTGAGACTTGCCACCAAAAATGGTCCATTCATTGTAGTGTAAAAATGCAACTACATTGTCTTGGGCAGTTTGAATGACTGTAAGGATGTGTCCTACTGGTTATGTATACTCTTATTTTGAGTAGTAAGCCCTAAGCTCACTTTGAAGCTATCCCGTGGTGGTGTATTTTCACATGTTCATTTATCATTTTTATTTAATGTTCATTTATTAGTATGTGTTGAAACAAAAGCTTATAATAGTATTATTACAAAATATCCAGTTTTGTAGTACTTTTACGTAGAATTCTTAAGTAAAAGACTGAACTGTTTTAAAACACTAGTGGTGTCCTCATATCTGATGCTGATGCCGATTTTTTTCAGAGAGACACAGGAGTCTAGATAGATGGAGAGAACAATATACTTTCGTATGTTTTAAGTTTGAGATAAGTTATGAATCTTTCTAAAATATTTGAAATAAACATCCGCTTGTTTTTGTTTTGTATCTTCATCAAGCTTTATGTAAAAGAGTCTTCTGTGTAGGTTATAGTTTTATGGTAAAAAAGTGAGTGGTGTTCTCATTAGCTAGTTTTTGAGTCGCATAATGTTGATCAGTGTTGTAAATATTTTGGCTCTGCACTTTTTGGTTGTGTACATATATATATATATATATATATATATATATATATATATATATATATATATATATATATATATATATATATATATAGTCCTTAAAGATGCATCTGACTGTAGGACATCTTTCATATTGCATGATCTGTAAGGCATGCTGCACAGGACTGACCTTGAGGTGTACATTTGTATCCACTTTTTAGAGTGTATATACTTTGGAAGTTAAGAGGAACTTTCTTACCACCAAATTTCCATGACCTCTTTTATTTTTAAATGCACTGGTTTGTATAAATAACTAATTCCTACTTTGGTAAAACCTGAATTGATCTACAACATGTCTGCCGACAAAAAACACCACCACCAAGTGGGCAAGTCTGCATTGGCCAGTCATCTAAATAAAACGGATACCAAAAAATGTGCAAAGTGAAAAAGTTCTTATTTTCATGGTTTACACTAGTTCAGGGGACTGTAAGGTGATCTTGTGAGCAATGTGGCGCTGTTTTTCTTTGCCTTTCCCTAGGACATTTTAGTTTGCATTGGAAAGAGGTAATGTTGTCCTCATGTGCATTATTGCTGTTTATGGCTGAAGTCATGCCTGAAATGCTGGAACGTGGCAGTAATAGTTGTCAGCCCCTGATCCAAAGCATACCTGGCATGTTTTATGCAGCTAATAGGAGAAAGTATAATAGAGTAAACTATAAAAATATATACTTTTGTAGTCCTCATCTTGTCTGGCTTGACGTGCTCTTTGAGGTGCAAAAAATCAAATGTAGGAGTGGGAAGATGGATAATTAAAGAAAGACATCCACGCAAGCTAGTAGACTTGAAAAATGACCAATGATTTTAATGGTGAAAAGTCTGCTGGGTCTGCATATTTGAGAGCTCAGAAGAGAATGTAACAAGTTGAAATTTTAGAACAGGAAGATACCGTCTGGCAAATGAGCCTTTTGTCTAAGAATCCATCTGCTGAGGTGTAGAGAGAACTGTTCTCAAGTGTGGGGTCAAGCTGGTGATTTATCTGTTCACAATAGGCTTGTAGCAGTCAGGCATTTCAAGTAGTACGTGTAAGTGCCTTGCTATTGTCTCCAATGTCAGAAACTGTACATCCTTGAGAATCCCACCTATACTGTTGTTTCTGTTAAAGTGGCACATGTCACTAGTAGACGAATGTGCTGAAGAAAATGACAATTTGTGTTGACAGAGACAATGCAGCGAAACATGCTTCTGTCTTCCAAAATTTTGTCAGTTCTTCAAGCTTGATATAACATTGTGCAATTTTAGTAACAGCACAGCTTTCCAGACCTAGGCGTAGTTGATGTTGTACTGGCCTTTAGGGCTACATTGTCAGGTCATCCTAAAGATCCATAGGTTTGGAAAAGAAGTCCGTATTTTTTCTCATTTTACTTTTAATAATCCTATTCTGTACCAAGTATGACTTCATGCAGTAAAGCACCCACTATGTTTTTTGCTAGTCCATGTAACTCCTTCCAGTTTAGTAACCCAAAATTTCCAGTCTACACTTTCAGAGGCTTCATAACTCTGAAAAGTAGCAAGGACTCAACATTATCAGCTTTAAAAGAACATAAAATGGAGTGATGCAGTGTCAGACTGGTATAGTAGAACTAAGGATGAATGCATGATGTTGGGGGTTACTCCATTTTTTCCATTTGCCCCATAATGTTATTCAGGTGAGCAAACTGTATTAATAGTTGTATACATTTGGTCAGTAACTGACAAAGTAAGCCCCCCCCCCCCCTTGTTTTTATGAAGTTACTTAAAAAGCACTTGATGTGGAATAGAACTGCTGTTTTTATGCTTATTTCCCAGCTATTCTTCATATAATTGCTGCAGATGTACACTTCTTTTTTAGTGCAACACACACACCTTGTGCAGTATAAAATACTGTCAAGAAGCTCCTCATTAGCACTCTTCAAGAAAAATCTTTATGACTGGATGGGAGATAGGAAATTTGCCCCGGGGATCACTTCTGTGGCTCTGATCAACAGGGGTACAGGAAAATAATCTTTCTGGGTGGCGAAGCCAGAGTACCTTTTTGGCTAGGCTTTTACAGGCCCTAGGGCCAATAGCCTAGTACCTACCTATGAAGAAGTGCTTTCATAACTCAAGCAGCCTTTTGTGGGGACTGTGGAGAAAGTTGCTAGTTTTAGAACACAATTATCTGTCTTGACTTCAGTAGTTTCCCTGCGTGAGTAGGCATCTTTGCAGTCATGTAACAGTGATCATTCTGATATTCTTGGTCAGAAGTGGTCTTCCAAGGGATCTTCTTCCTGTCTTTTGTATGATACTTTAATACACTGTGATAATATTGTGTGTGTGTGTGTGTGTGTTCCCACACGATCATAAAGAGTAGGGATTCATTATACAAACACATTATTTACAAATTTACATGTATACAATTTTCATTTCCTTTTACTTATTGTACATTCATACTTTGTCAATTTTTAGCCTCATTATATCCCCATTCCTTTTTCCATAGCCACCATCTGATTTTACTCAAATGTTGCGACCAACATCCATTTTACATTAAAAGAATTTAACTTTTTCATTCCATGTAACATAAAGCAATGTGTATATTCTTTTAATGTATTGTTTTTAGTCTTAGAATATCCATATTTAATTATATCTATATTTATATTTTCCACATTTTTATATCAAATTTTTATGCAACTTTTCCTGTTATTTCACTACTCTTTTACATTTCAAAAACACATGTTCAGTAGTTTCCTCTTTCTCACAATATAAACATTTTGTTTTTATATGGCAAGTTTCCTTTCACTGGTAACTTATCTGTTTCTAGTCTCCACAAAAAAATCTTGACATTCTACTTTATTTCACCACTTGATTTTTGTAGCTTTAATTTTTCCTTCTGCTACATTTCCCATGGTTTAAAAATGTCATCATTATATTCGTGTACCGTATTTTCTATTTTATCAATTATTTTCCACATTAATATTATTTATCGATAACATTTCATATCTTCATTCATAGTCTCTCTTTTTTGCTTCTTTTTATGATGCCCCAGATTTGTCATACTTTCATTTCATTCCGATTCATACAGGTTATGTGCAGCAATTCTCACCTGTGTCTGAGCATGCATACCTTTGCAGGAATGAAAGGCAGGTCATTATCACATTAGCAGTAAGTCTGTTACAATGTAGCACTGACTCATTATCACTTCTCAGGTAAAACGCAGCAGCTGTCACTGTTAGTCACAGAAGTAGAAGTTGTCATTGCATTGATAGTTTCATAGTATAGTACTAGGCTATCTGCCCTGGGGTATTTGTAAGCCTAGCCATAGTGATGTGGCTTTTGCCACCCCATGAAATGGTACAAAAATGTGCAGAATAAATCTAGAATACTGTGTCTCTGTCTAGTAGTTGACACAATGAAGGTCCCCTTATATAATAGAATTAGTTTACTGTGCCCCTGTCTAGCAGTGACACAGATGTGACCCCTGGGGTAAACTTACGATCTCCCATCCACTCATCAAGATTTCTCTTGAAGAGAGTCAGTGAGGGGCTCTGCCTAATACTAACTGGGATCCTGTTCCAAAGCATGGGAAGCCTCTGGGTTATGAATGTATCCCTCCAGCATGTCCTATTCATACTTGTGCCGAGGTTTAAGTCTTTAGCTCTCGTGGTCTTGATGGATTTGGATTTCCTGATGGATTTGGATTTTTTGAGGTGGAGCATGTCCATCAGATCCTGATTGGACATGGCCTTGTACGTCAGGCAGAGATCACCTCTGAGCAGGCGGTATGCTACTGAATAGAGCTGAAGTTTCTGTAGTCTGGCAGAATAAGACATATGTTGGAGACCCTTGATCCTTTTGGTGAGGTACTTTTGTGGTCTCTCCAGCTGTTGCAAATGCCGGGTGAGGTACATACCAAATGGGGCATTGTACTCAATCATGGGTCTGATGAGGGAGGAATATAGGGGTACAATGACATCCTTGGATCTGGATGTGAATCCCTTCATGATGAGGTGTGCAAGGTAGAATGTTTTTCTAACCACTTTGGCAATGTGGGTGTCAAATGAGAGGTCGCTGTCTACTTGGGTCCCTAGGTCTCTGATTACTTTTTCCGTACTCAGTGGGTTGCTGTCTATGTGATAATTTGTGGGTACTTTGTTTTTTCCAAAAGGGATGACTATATACATTTTTTGGCATTTAGTTTAAGGCCGTGACTACGGCACCAGTTGTCTGTTTCAGTGAGGCCTTTTTGTAGGATGTGTGTGTCTGCTGGTGTATCGACTATGGCACCTAGTTTGCAGTCATCTGCGAACTTTGTCAGCCACAGCCCTCCCATGTTTGCTTTAACATCTGAGAAATAAATGCCGAACAAGAGGGGTCCCAGGACAGATCCCTGTGGGACACCACTTGTGACTGGCTTTGAGTCTGACATTGCTCCAGCGATTTTAACTTTATGGGTTCTGTCCTTTAGCCAGTTTGCAACCCATCTAGTGACATATAAGGGTTTACTTTTAAGCTGTTTAGCTTATCTATGATGCCTGAGTGGGGTATTGTGTCGAAGGCCTTAGCCAAGTCCAGGTATGATGTATGGACTGCTTTGCCCTCATCAGTGGCTCTAGTGACTGTTTTGAAAAAGTCAACCAGGTTTAAAAGGCAGGATCTGCCCTTTACAAAGCCGAACTGGGTGGGGTCAAGTGTTTGTAGGTCCCCTATGTCTCTGTTTATGAGTTCCATAATGATTCTTTCCATAGCTTTGCAGACCAGGCTAGTTAAGCTTATGGGGCGGTAGTTTCCAGGGTCTGTAGAGGCACCCCCCCTTGTGGAGTGGGACCACTGTTGCTGTACGCCAGTGTTCAGGTACATATCCAGTAAGGCTAAGGTTAAATAGCATTTTTATGTGTGGGTTTAGCTCCTCTTGGAGTTCACGTAACACGCACCCGGGATACCGTCGGGTCCCATTGATGCTGTGTTTTTGCTTTGTGTAGGGCGGTTCTCACTTGGACATCTGAGATGACAGGAGATTACATTCAGCTGGGATAAGTATTTTTTCTTTTGGGGTGAAGGAGGAGAAATTTGCACTGAACCTGTCAGCCAGAATGTTAGCAATATCTGTGGGTTCAGTGTATTTTATGTTGTTGTGAACCAACTCTGAGCATATCTGAGGGTTTCCGCCCAGGTTTCTAACATAGCTGAAGAAGGCTTTGTGGTTATCTTTAGTGTCCTTAGCGATTTTTCTCTCAAAGTTTGCCTTGGATGTTTTTATGAGAGAACGTAGTTTTCTGCTAATGTTGATCAGAGATGTCTTCCCTTCATGAGATTTCACTCTGACGTGCAGTAGCTTCCTTCTTTTGTTATACAATTTGTTTATGGCTGAGGTCCACCAGACAGGACGCTTACATTTGATGGAGAGGGACTTAGATTTGTTTGGGATTGCATGATCCATGCATTCTTGGAGATGTCCATAGAAAGCATTAGTGAAGGATTCGGCATTGTGGGATGTGGTATCCACTGGCACAGTGGGCTTAAAGGATACCATCTCAGTCTTAAGAAGAGTGAAGTCTGCTTTTGAGAAGTTTTTCACTGTGGTCTTTTGTGCTGGGGGTGGAGGTGGAATATGTATATCCAGGGTGATTAGTTTGTGGTCAGATCTCACTAGTGAGGGGTATACTTCGTGTGGAACATTTTGTCCCCATGTTTGTGATGATCAGGTCTAGTATATTATCTCCCTAGTGGGAGAGGTGACTAGTTCCAGTGCATTTGAATTTATGAATTCCAGGAACCTTTGGGCTAGGGTATTAGGGCTAGAATAATGTACCCAATCTATGTTTGGGTAGTTGAAGTCTCCCAGTATGATGGTATTTTGTGATACATTCATATCCTCCAATGTCTTCAGGAAGGCTGAGTGGGGTTCTTGAGATTGGGAGGGTGGTCTGTAACATGCTACCAGTTGTATAGCAGTTTTGCCTATGGTTAGTTGCACCTGTATGGTCTCTGATGCTTCATGTGTTGCTACTAACCTGGAGGTGTGGGTGTCCTTTATGAATATGGACACTCCCCTCCCTTTGTGATTCGGCCCGGGTTTTGGGGCGAAAAGCATGATACGAGGTATAGCCTAGTAGTGCTGGGGTGCTCTCAGGAGACTTGAACCAGGTTTCAGTTACTGCACAGACGTCTATGTTTTCCTTGCTGAGAAGTGCATCAAGTGCTTGCATCTTGAGATTTAGACTTCTGGCGTTGAGCAGCATTACCCTTAGTTTTTCCATTTTGTTTTCTAAGGAGGTGGGTTTGTCTTTTGAGCCTTGCCTAAAAAGGCACTATGGGGTGGCAAGAGCCTTAGCCAATATCCGAAGCCCAGTGGTGACAGGTGTAAGCCATCCCTTGCGAAGCAGTGGTTTGTCCAACATATCATCCCAGGCAGACAGACATTGGATCCCCTTAGAATGACACCAGTACTTGAGCCAATTGTTAAAGCTGATCATCTTGTCTTTGTATTGTGGTATCATTCTTGGTGAGGGCAAGATGCTGCTCAGGGTCAGGGTCATACCAGCCTGGGCTACATAATTGGAGAGCTCCTCTATGTCTCTTTTCATGTAGTCCAGGGAGGTATGTCTCAGGTCATTCTCACCAGCATGGACAATGACGGAGTCATACTTGTACTTGCTTAGGAGTGACCTGAGTGCGTGTGTTATGTGGCAGATCCTAGCTCCCGATAGAGAGCTCACAGTCACCTTCTCCTTGTTCAGCCTGGTCAGTGGGACATCAGTGTGTCTGACTATGGAGTCACCTATTACTAGTGTATCAGGCAAGGTGTTTGGCCTTAAGGGCTGCGATTGGTCGACACTGATTTATTGAAGTATGTGTTGCATGTGTTTTGTTTTGAGGTGGTGGATTTTTGGATGTCTGGATTTTTGGATGAATGCACAAGCCAGAGCGTTTTTTCTCTTCTTGGAGTCATTGCAAGCCCCCCTATTCTTCATCAACTACCTACCCTCTGCAACCCCTGATTTTTTTTATTCCTGTACACACACATATACACACACACACACATATATATATATATATATATATATATATATATATATATATATATATATATATATATATGTGTGTGTGTAATTTATATATATATATATATATATATATATATATATATATATAAAATATGTGTGTGTGTGTGTAGATATATATATATATATATATATATATATATATATATATATATATATATATATATATATATATATATATATATATATATATAAAAATGTGTGTATATATGTATGTATATTTGTTTCTTCGGCTTTTCGGTTAGGTTGCCACAGCGAACTCGGTCCGCTAATGATTGGCAGTAGATTTTTACGTGCTGGCTTGCCGGGCCTGACGCACAACCTTCAATGAAGGAATGCCTATTCACGCATGTTGACACACAGAAGATGCTCTGAGAATCGAACGGGCAACGTCTAACTGTGAGGCGACAACGCTACCGCAGCACCACCACCGTAATGTATGTGTGTATGTATAAAGAGGATTTGTGGTATACTGTATGAAGAATTTGAATATATTATTATTATTGACTGCCTTGCATCCTCTCATTTGACAGAAAATCATAACTTGTTTTTAACTATAAGGCAATGACAATATCCAAACTCATATGTTGTATTTATTTGAGACTATTCTGCACTGCTGTGCTAAAATATTTCCTGTGCTTTTGAACTATGAAGTCATTCTGTTGCGTTGCTGATTTATAGTATTACTCTTTTATTTATCATTAAATATACCTCCCTTTGTGGGTGAGATACCAGAGTCATATTTCACCTGTTAGACTATTTGCATATCTGTTTGGTGAGCTACCCAGGGTGTAAAGTAGCTGGGGACATATATATATATATATATATATATATATATATATATATATATATATATATATATATATATACACATATATATACACACACACACACACACACACACACACACACACATACACACACACACACACACACACACACACACACAGAGATTTTATGTGTATGTAGATATATATAGATGGAGATATAAATTTATAGATATGTACATATATTATAGAAATATAGAGATAGGTGCATTGCTTTTCATGTGCCTCTGTGCAGGTATATTACATCAGAATGTTGTATTGCATTGTGTTTTTCAGGTGTGATTTCAAGTGTAAAGCAACACAGCCACCACCAAAGATGCCATCTGTTGAGGAGAAAGCAAGCAGCATTTACCTGTTTGGTGAGGAAACTGACTGTGATGGTTGTAGCAGTGGTTCAGACAATGGTATGCACCTTGATGTACCACATAATGCCAACCAGAGTGAGGATGATGATTGTGACTCAGAGGATGACATTCCACTCGCACGTCTGCATGAAAAGGCCATTGCCTGTGATAAGGATGATGCCCCTGTGCCCGCCATTCCTGAAAGACCACTACAAGTTGCCAAAGCAGACATGACCAGTAATTATGACACTGACCATGACAATGAGGATGAGGTGACACTTGCACACCTAAAGAAGGTGCCCACACACAATGGCCACCAAGTGCATTCAGAGTATGACGCAGATGATGACTTGGCTTTATCTGTGTTCATGAAAGCATGTGGTCTGACTGACACAACTATGCAGTCCTCCATAGTGCATGGCAGTGCAAGTGCCCACAAGGGTGTGGATGTGCTTTCGACTGTGCATGATGTGGGAAGTAGTCCAGAGTATGGTGATTGGGATGAAGAAAATCCTCTAGATATGAGTCCAAGTAGCTCCTATTCAGACAATGATATGGGTGTGCCTCAGCAGGGAACATGTGTCAGTAGTTCACTACCAACTGCAAGCAGTACAGTTGCTACTGGCATTGAGAGAGCTCCATCTCTCATCCCTTCAGCCCTTCCCATTCCCAAATGTTCCTCGCGACCCAGTCAGGTAAGCCGAGCATGCCCACCACGTAAGATCACGTGGGAAAAACACCTCCAAACTTTACACATTGAGGAATTTGTGGGGCCAGTAGGACCAATAAATCACTTGGGCTCAGATAGCACAGAGATGGACTTCCTGAATTTGATGTTCCCAGAGGAGCTATACACCCATATTGCTAATGAAACAAATAGCTATGCTGCACAGAGGCAGACCGCAGCAGGTAAGGTTGATACGCAGTGGAGTCCTGTTTGCCCAGGAGACATACGCACATTTCTAGGTGTCAGAATATACATGTCTATTGTACATGTTCCTGAATTGAGGCAGTACTGGGAAACGCACCATGTATATGGTCACTTCCCAATAGCAGAGTACATGACCAGAGATAGGTTTGAAAAAATTTAGCAGTACTTCCACTGCAACGATAACAGCCTGAGCCTACCACAGGGCTCTCGTGGTCATGACAAGTTATATCACGTACGGCCAATACAATACTTCATGCATGCAGGACACGTTACAATGTGCATTATGAGGTGGCTGTAGACGAAGCCATGGTTGGCTTACGTGGACGCTTGACATGTAGACAGTTTATGCCTGGTAAGCCCGAGAGGTATGGCATTAAGGTGTGGGTGTTGGCAGACTCCACCAGTGGGTATGTACATGAATTCCAGGTATACACTGGAAAAACGGAGCAGAATACAGAGGTTGGGCTGGCACACAGAGTTGTGGTTGACTTAACTAGGGGACTGATTGGCAAGAAGCATCACATTTACTTTGATAACTTCTTTACCTCTGTTCCGCTGACACAGCAATTGCTGAAAAGATGATCTATACTGTTGTGGAACCATGCGCACCAATAGGTCAGGATGGCCTCTAACATTCAACAGACAGGCCATTGGAAAAGCAGCTCGAGGCTACTACAAGCATTTGCAGAGTGGACCACTGCTAGCTACTGAATGGAAGGATAGCAAACCAGTGTTCCTCCTGTCAACTAACTGTAACCCAACCTTGCCAGTCTCCAGCACATACAGGAGAAAGCGTGATGGAAGAAAGGCATCGGTGCCATGTCCACCAGTTGTAAACATGTACAACAGTTACATGAATGGGGTGGACTTTGCAGATCAGCTCAGGACACAGTATCCCAGTGCCAGAAAGGCCCGCAAATGGTGGCTGTATTTGTTCTGCTTCTTATGGGATGTGCCCATTGTCAATGCTTTCATTATATTCCATGAAAGTATCAGCCATCAGCAACAGTCACGCCCTGGACTTGCTATTCCAGCAACACAGTTACAGTTCCAAAGGAACCTAGGCTTGCATCTACTTGCCAGTTACACGAAGAGGAAAAGATGCACTGAGATTACTGTCCCAGAGGCTGTGAGCCGATTTGAGCATGGCTCTTACTTTCCGGTGAAATGGCGTAAATCAAGATGCAAAAACTGTGCCAGCAAGGGTAAACGTGCTCAGCCATCATGGGGGTGTCTGACTTGCAAGGTCAACATGTGTGTCGAATGCTTTGGCGAGTACCATGGCCATAAATTTCTACCATAGTGCTGTTGTCATACCTAAGCATGGGCTTGGGTGTGCCACTGTGATGTAATGTTTCCCTCCGGGAAAGGACACTTGCAAAAAGAAGCAGCCTGGGTCCGTCTTGGCCTTTTGACATGTTGCCTTGATGTAGCTCTCCACTCAGTCTCCCTCCCTTCAGGTGTAGTCAATGTATGTAGGTCAGGGCAACAAGGTTTACATTAGCTCGTCCCTTCCACTCCTAATGGCCATTGCCGAAAGGACACATGTAAATGGAAAAGGCAGAGGTATAGCAGAGTGCCTCACCTGTTTTTTCAGTGTACATGTGCCCTTTCTGTGCCCCCATGTCAGTTGGCAGCCAAGCCCTTCAGCATCAGTGCCAGGAAGGTCCCTCTTCAGTTATTTGCCAACTGCTCTTAGGTTGGTGGGTGCATCACGGGGGGCATACCCAGCCAGCATGGATCTTGTGATCCACCTGGATCGCAATTGGGAACTTGGAGACTCTTCAGCTCAGTCCCATAGTGCTACTGTCCTAGGTAAGCATGGGCTTGGGTGTGCCACTGTGATGTAATGTTTCCCTCCAGGAAAGGACACATGTAAAAAGACACAGCTTGGGTCAGTCTTGGTCTTTTGACATGTTGCCCTGATGTAGCTCTCCACTCAGTCTCCCTCCCTTCAGGTGTAGTCAATGTATGTAGGTGAGGGTAGTAAATGTATGAAGGTCAGGACAGCAAATAGTTAGCTACTACAGTCCCTCATCCCTTAGGTCCATTTCTGAATGGGCACATGTAAAGAGAAAAGGCAGACTGCTGACACTGAAGGAGGTCATGAGACCATAGTGGTATCAGCAGTCTGAGTGGGCAGCCAGCACAGCTATGGGACACTACAGATAACCAACACCTGGAGCCCCATGCCTGTCCTTGGCATATTAGGGGAGCGGCGGTCCTTGGCCTGCTTTTTCTCTTTACATGTGCCCTTGCTGTGCACCCTTGTCCATGTCCACCCATGCTTTATTTCAGGTAAGGTAAGACTGTCTTCTGCTGTTCGGACGTTTACAAAATGCGTTCATGCATGGCTTGATGCACAGGGTCGGTGGATCTACAATCTGCCATAACGGCATCACCACGGAAGATGTTCACCTGTTCAGAAGGGATGGCATTCACCTAACTGAGAAAGGCATTGCGTTGTTCTTGACCAACCTCCACAATGGCATGAGAAGAGCCATGCAAGATTGCTAACATGCAGCTTGTGAGAAGAATGGAAAACACCCATGATCAAGTCGGACCAGTATAGTAAGTAAAACAGTATTATAAAATGTGTTGTGTAAAATTCATTTCTCTGAACTTGGCAAATAACTGTTATGGAAATTATGATTTTTTTTTTCATATTTTGGTAAATAACTTTGCAAAGGACATCTGAATGTGCCAAGTAATATCTCATTTTCCAGCATGGTAAAATAATTGTGCCTGTATGTCTGACACGTGCAGATATCAAAGTTTGTTTGGGACTTATGGTTATGGAAATTATGATTTTTTTCATATTTTGGTAATATAAGAAGAGTGAACAGAACGAGTGAAGACACAGTTCGCAGTAAGTCTCTTGTTGCGGTAACCAAAGATTGTTATAGCAGTTCCATCATCCAAAGTCAGCAGAACAGCAACAGACAGCCGCCGCCATTGCCGTCAGCAACGCAGTGAGGCAACCGCTTAATGAGATACATTGTTCGACAGTTTATTAGGAGCCGAGTTACATTGAACAATTCGAGACCGGTTTTGAGCAAAGAAGTCATGCACAAACAATGCAGTCAATTTAACTTTGCAAGGGAGCATCTGAATGTGCCAAGTATTATCTCATTTTTGAAGACAATATTGCTTTAATGCACCAGTTCCAACATGGTAAAAAATTGTGCCTGTATGTTTGACACGTGCAGATATCAAAAGGATTCGTTTTGGATTTAGGTTATGGAAATTATGAAAGCGCTTTTTTCATATTTTGCTGTTCTGTAAATAACTTTGCAAGGGAGCATCTGAATGTGCCAAGTAATGTCTCATTTTGAAGACAATGTTACTGGTTCTAACATAGTAAAGGAATTGTGCCTGTATTTAACCATGTTTGACAAGCATTGATGCAGATATGAAAGTTTATTCGGACTTAGGTTATGGAAATTATGATTTTTTCGTAAACGATATTTTGGTAAATAACTTTGCAAGGGGCATCTGAATGTGCTAATACCTAATTTTGAAAAGATTATTTATAGTTCTAACATGGTAAAATAATGGTGCCTGTATGTTGTACTCATAGGCAGATATCAAAAGTTTGTTTGGGACTTAGGTTATGGAAATTATGATTTTTTCATATTTTGGTAAATAACTTTGCAAGGGGGCATCTGAATGTGCTAATACCTCATTTTGAAAGATTATTTATAGTTCTAACATGGTAAAATAATGGTGCCTGTATGTTGTACTCATAGGCAGATATCAAAGTTTGTTTCGGACTTGGGTTATGGAAATTATGATTTTTTTCATATTTTTGGTAAGAAAATAATAACTTTTGCAAGGGCATCTCATTGTGTGAAGTAATACCTCATTTTGAAGAATACTGTTACTCCTTAAAACATGGTAAAAGAACTGTGTCTGTGCACTGTACCATGATACAGATATCACAGTTTGTTTAGTCTTATGCGTATGAAAATTATACATTTACAATACTTCTCATTATTATGCCCATATCTTTGCGAGGAGCATGGTAATCACACAAATGATGCATCATTTTGAAGCATGCTATTTCTTGTACAATGGACACAAGGTAACATAATATGGGGCACGAATGGTTAATATCAAGGCCCTTTTTTAAAAGTCTGCTATAGACCAATATTGATGATCCCCAAGCTATTCATACTTGTGCTGAGGTTTAAGTCTTTAGCCTCGTGGTCCTGATGGATTTGGATTTTTGAGGTGGAGCATGTCCATCAGATCCTGATTGGACATGGCCTTGTCGTCAGGCAGAGCTCACCTCTGCGCAGGCGGTATGCTACTGAATAGAGCTGAAGTTTCTGTAGTCTGGCAGAATAAGACATATGTTGGAGACCCTTGATCCTTTTGGTGAGGTACTTTTAGGGTCTCTCCAGCTGTTGCAAATGCCGGGTGAGGTACATACCAAATGGGG